>NW_028295299.1:0-283504 GCF_964341445.2 Mesoplodon mirus
GATGGTGCTGAGGGGAACCCTGGTGTGCGATTCAGTGCCTGCTACTCACAGGGAGGCTCTTAAGAACGCAGAGACCCGCTCAGTGGACCCCACGTGTGAGGACAGGATTGGAGCCTCGGGCTGGACTTGAAGAGGGAAATGCTTTAGAGAAGTGGAAGGAGATACAGGAAGGGCACCTGAGCCATGGGGAGTCAGGGGTGGTTGGTTTAGAGATCAAGGAAAAGTGTACACCTGAGCACAGCCTGGGCCACACTTAGGATGCTATTGGCACTTCTGCTTGAATGGGGAAGAGAAAGGACATCCCCCTCTTGCTGGAGTGAACTCTGGAGAGATGTCTTCTTTAAAGCCTGGGGAGAGGAGCTTCTGTCCCATTATCTCCTGATACCTGTGTACATTCGAGACCCTTCCTCCTTTCTTCTTTCCCTCTGTTGACTCCCTTTCCTTATTTTTCTTCTTTTTTCCCCTTTTTCCACTTGGTATTTATTTTACATATGTATATTTTATTGTTGTAAAAGTACACATACGACGAAATCCAACGTCTTAACAAGTTTTGAAATGTCCAGTCAGTCCTGTTGACTACATGCACCTTGTACAGCATGTGTCTAGAACTTTTCCATTTTGAAATAACACATTCTAACCATTGAACAGAGACTTCCCATGTCAACCTCCTGCCAGCTCTTGGAACCACCCTTCTACTCTCTGCTTCTCGGAGTTTTCTTTCAGTTTTTGACCTTCCGTGACTGGCTTATTTCACTCTTACAAATGTCCTCCAAGTTCTTTCGTGTTGCTGCAAATGGCAGGATTTCCTTCTTTTTCAAAGACTGAATGACATTCCACTGTATGTGTACACCACATTTTCTTTATTAATTCATCTTCCCATGGACACTAGGCGGTTTTCCTATGTTGTGTATTGTGTATAATGCTGCAATGGACATGAGATTGTAGATATCTCTTGGACATTCTTGTTTTATCTCCTTTGTATATAAACCTAAATGAGTGATTGCTGGATTTTATGAGAGTTCTCTTAATAATTTTTGGGGGACCTCCATTCTGTTTTCCATAATGGCTACACCATTTTACATTACTAAAGGGTACAAAACAGGGTACAGAAGTTCCACTTCTTCACATCTTTGCCAGCATCCATTAATTTTCTTTCTTTTCTTCTTTTTCTTTCTTTTTTTTTTCTTTTGTTTGCAGTACACGGGCCTCTCATTGTTGTGAGGTCTCCCGTCGCGGAGCACAGGCGCCAAACGCACAGGCTCAGCGGCCATGGTTCATGGGCCAAGCCGCTCAGCGGCATGTGGGATCCTCTCAAACCGGGGCACGAACATGTGTCCCCTGCA
Organism: Mesoplodon mirus; assembly: GCF_964341445.2. Lineage (NCBI taxonomy): Eukaryota > Metazoa > Chordata > Mammalia > Artiodactyla > Ziphiidae > Mesoplodon > Mesoplodon mirus. The sequence continues at coordinate 1,344 of NW_028295299.1, forward strand.
TCGGCAGGCGGACTCTCAACCACTGTGCCACCAGGGAAGCCCTAATTGTCTTTTTATAATACACATTCTAACAGGTGTGAGTGATATCTCCTTGTGGCTTGATTTCCATTTCCCTGATGCTTAGCGATGTTGAGCAAATTTTCATATGTAGATTGACCACTTGTATGTCTTTATGGAGAAATGTCTAGTGAAACTTTTTACCCATTTTTAAACTCAGTTATTTGCCCGCTGTTTTTCTGAAATTGCCTTGTAGTAGTTTCTTTTATATTCTGGATATTGGTCCCTTATTCAGATGCAAGTTTTACACATATTTCCTCCCATCCTATAGGTTGCCTTTTCATTCTGTTGATTGTTGAAGAGACTATCCTTTCTTCACTTGGTAATCTTAGAACCTTGGCCAAGATCAGTTGGCCATATATATGTGCGTTTATTTGGCATCTCTCTATTATATTTCATTGGTCTATCTCACTGTCTTGATGCCAGTAGCAGACTGTTTTGACTACTGTGGCATTGTTATGTGTTTTGAGTTCAGGAAGTGTTCATCTCCATCATTGCTCTTTGCTCTCAAGATTGTTTTATCTACTTTGGGGGGGGTTAAATATGTATTTTAGGATTCTGTCCGCTTCTATAATAATGACATGGAATTTTGTGGGTTGTTGCGATATATGTGTACATCACTTTCTGTAGTATAGAAATGCCAACAGTATTTAATAGTCCAGTCTATGAACGTGGTATGTCATTCCAATTACTTGTCTCTTCTTTAATTTCTTTCCGCAATGTCCTGTAGTTTTCAGTATACAAATTTTTCACCTCCTACGGGGCCTTTTCCACTGCCTTCCTCAGGTCTTCTAGAGTCAGGGGTGAGAAGGATGGACTCATGCAGAGAGTGAAATGCCTCCCTCCCCTCTGCACCTACTCTCTGATTATGTCTAATACAGGTGTACTGGGCCATGCCCTTCACCTCTGTCTACAAGTGGGCCCCTTGCTGGGAATTCCTCTTGGATCTGAGTGTTGACTGTACTATTTCAGTGTCCACAAGGACTCTCGCAATGCCTGGCGTGGGTCCAAGAGCCCAAGATATACCTACATACGAATGATCAGATCAGGCCATCAAATTTTCTGCAGTAAAGAACAACCAGGGGAGGGGTGGCTGGTTGCCTCTTTCTCATCTTTGGATTTCTTAGAGCTGAGCTTTCCAGTGTGGTAGCCACTAACCAAATGTGTCTATTTATGATTAATTTAGTTCAAACAATAATTAACTCATTCTATTAAAAAATGCAAAAAGCACACACTTGCTTGGTCACACTAGCCATGTTTCAAGTGTGTCTGTAACATCTGGAATTTCAGGTTGGTAAGGTTGACGGTGAAAGCTATAAATGGGTCTATAGAAGTGAGGGGTCGAAAGGTGATTTTCTCAGCATCTCTCCCTCATTTGAAATTTTCAACGGTGATCAATATCTTATTGAAGGACTCTGTCTGCACAGAGCACAGGGGAGGTCTGAGAACCTGGAGGGAAGACCAGGGGGAGGCTGTGTGAGCCAGCAAGTCGAGTAGGAGAAATGGGTGGGTCAACTTGTATAATAACTTTATGCTCATGGTTGTGTCTGTACAGAATGCATCGTGGAGAGCATACATAACAGCGATGCTGATGACGATTCACATAGCGAACAACTCTCAGGTAGGATCTAAAGCGAGACAATTCCTAGAACACTTGGGTTCCACCCGGTTCTTTAGAAACTAAGGAAGGTGAATATGAAATCAGGAAGAAGAAGGAAATATGTGTAGAATTCTGATTTGTTCTTTCCAAATTTTAATGATATAATAGAGTTATGGTGTCCATGTCCTTTGACTGTACTGTGCTTATAGTCATCTTTTCTTGCTTTGCCATTCAGAAATTTTCTTTCTCACAAGACTCCTCTTTCATTGCTTTTTCACTGCCAAAGATGAAAGGTTCATTTCTGTTTGATACCGGGAGGGTATTTTGCACCAGGATTTTGGTTTCCTTTTTACATTCACGTATGATGGCCTTATCCTAGTGGGAACAAAACTCTCATAATCACTTGACACTGGAGAACAAGTTCTTATAGTGAGTGTCAGGTGGTGGATGAGACTTGAACTCTCCCCCTGTACACTTTCAGGACTTGTAGCTTCACCTTAGGTTTGTCCTCACTGTTTATTCCTCATGGAAAGGGCGCTCCCAGAGGTGGATGAGTCAGAGGACACATGCTTTGGGATCACTGCATGTGCTCAGTCTCCTCATTTCAGCCTCAGCACCTCCCAAGGCTGATGTGCTGACATGCTTCCATTTGAGAGGGCTCCACGTCCAGCTGCCCCTAAAGACCCTTCATGGCCGGCAGGAATTCTAGAGGACTGTGTGAAGGGGCTGCTGGGCTCGCTTCACACACTGGCTCTCACAGCCCTGCTAACCTGGTCTCCTGGGATTGACCAGGCCCAGGACAAAGACTCAGGGCAGCAGGACCCAGGGTCACTGCTCTTCTTACAACCCACTGCTCCATCCGGACAGCCCTGCCCCTGCTCCCCACACTCCCGTCCTGCCCACCCTCTGACCTTTCCTCAGGCCTGCCTTGGTCTTATCCTTCCCAGTTCTTCCAAGGCTGGGGTAAACCCTGGCAGGTGCTGTGTGTTTAGGAGGCTTCCCCTGCTGTAGAACTTCTGTTTCAGTACTCCAGACTAAGGGAATTGGGACAAGTTACTTTTAACTGTAATATTGCTTTCATCCTCTCTAAGGGGCTAAGAGGCTTACAGAGTTGTTTTGAAGTACCTAAGGTTAGCTCAGGCACAGGACACTTACTTCTTTTGTGAAGTTGGTTGCATATCTAGGCTATTGTGGAGAATGCTGCAATGAACCTAAGTTCAACTCATTGTGATACTGATTTAATTTCCTTTGGATATATACCCAGAACTGTGATTGCTGAATCATATGATATTTCTGTTTATAATTTTATAAGGAATCCCCATACTCTTTTTCATAATAGCTGCACCATCTTACATTCCCACAGGCAGTGTACAAATTTTCCAATACCCCACATCTTGGCCTTGACTTGTGGGCTCTAGAGCACAGGCTTAGTAGTTGTGGTGCACGGGCTTAGTTGCTCCATGGCTGGATTCTTAGTGAACAAAACTGGGTTTCAGCATGCCTACTACTGTGTCAATTACAACTTCATTTAATAAGAAATCTCATCCCTTAGTAGGTCTCATAGCATTCTGAATGGTTATGATACATCTCTCTGCCACTTCCCTCATTCTAACTGTTTCCTATTAGAGTCTCGGGATGAGTCCTCCCCTCTTACCTGAAGCACCTAGTGCTAGTCAGGCCTCCTTCCTTTTGCAGGGAGCCCATGCTTGTACCCACATGCCACACCCAGTTCTGGAGGAGTCCGAGAAAGAAGGAGCCTTCAGGAGTAGATGGAGGAAATTCACTCCACCTTTCTCCTTTGAGGCTAATATTCACTATCGGATTCTGTGCTAAGGAAACGAAATGTCCTTCTCCTGTGGAAAGTCTGTCTTCCATCACTTGTGCCGGCCCTGTTTCTGTGTGCTGGGCAAGAAACGCTGCATACAGTGAAGACAGAACCAAGAGATCTACCCCAGGGATTGAGCTCAGGGTGGGCACTGACTCCCTTCCCAGGAGGGCGGAGAGGAGGTTGTGCTTTGCAAGGTGGGACAGAGAAACCAAGCAGTGTGACAAGAGCATCTCCACTCATGTTGCTGTGCAAACTGCCAGATGAAGTAGGTTCTTGGTATTTTCTGAAGGCTTTTGCAAGCAAACAAGTCTGGGAGTAAAGTCAATTAAAACATGGAAAGTTATACTTAAAAATTTTTTTTCGATAGTGAGTCCTCTGAGAAATACATACTTTAATAGAATATGATTGCCTTATATGTGTCAATATTTTCCCCACCAAAGAAAACACTGAAAATGCTTGATTGTAAAATGTCACTTGTTTACCCAAGAGACTGTGTAAGAGTAAAGTTGTTCTAGAAATCCTCAATCCCTAGGTCGTAGTTTCCTGATGGTGCTGAGGGGAACCCTGGTGTGCGATTCAGTGCCTGCTACTCACAGGGAGGCTCTTAAGAACGCAGAGACCCGCTCAGTGGACCCCACGTGTGAGGACAGGATTGGAGCCTCGGGCTGGACTTGAAGAGGGAAATGCTTTAGAGAAGTGGAAGGAGATACAGGAAGGGCACCTGAGCCATGGGGAGTCAGGGGTGGTTGGTTTAGAGATCAAGGAAAAGTGTACACCTGAGCACAGCCTGGGCCACACTTAGGATGCTATTGGCACTTCTGCTTGAATGGGGAAGAGAAAGGACATCCCCCTCTTGCTGGAGTGTACTCTGGAGAGATGTCTTCTTTAAAGCCTGGGGAGAGGAGCTTCTGTCCCATTATCTCCTGATACCTGTGTACATTCGAGACCCTTCCTCCTTTCTTCTTTCCCTCTGTTGACTCCCTTTCCTTATTTTTCTTCTTTTTTCCCCTTTTTCCACTTGGTATTTATTTTACATATGTATATTTTATTGTTGTAAAAGTACACATACGACGAAATCCAACGTCTTAACAAGTTTTGAAATGTCCAGTCAGTCCTGTTGACTACATGCACCTTGTACAGCATGTGTCTAGAACTTTTCCATTTTGAAATAACACATTCTAACCATTGAACAGAGACTTCCCATGTCAACCTCCTGCCAGCTCTTGGAACCACCCTTCTACTCTCTGCTTCTCGGAGTTTTCTTTCAGTTTTTGACCTTCCGTGACTGGCTTATTTCACTCTTACAAATGTCCTCCAAGTTCTTTCGTGTTGCTGCAAATGGCAGGATTTCCTTCTTTTTCAAAGACTGAATGACATTCCACTGTATGTGTACACCACATTTTCTTTATTAATTCATCTTCCCATGGACACTAGGCGGTTTTCCTATGTTGTGTATTGTGTATAATGCTGCAATGGACATGAGATTGTAGATATCTCTTGGACATTCTTGTTTTATCTCCTTTGTATATAAACCTAAATGAGTGATTGCTGGATTTTATGAGAGTTCTCTTAATAATTTTTGGGGGACCTCCATTCTGTTTTCCATAATGGCTACACCATTTTACATTACTAAAGGGTACAAAACAGGGTACAGAAGTTCCACTTCTTCACATCTTTGCCAGCATCCATTAATTTTCTTTCTTTTCTTCTTTTTCTTTCTTTTTTTTTTCTTTTGTTTGCAGTACACGGGCCTCTCATTGTTGTGAGGTCTCCCGTCGCGGAGCACAGGCGCCAAACGCACAGGCTCAGCGGCCATGGTTCATGGGCCAAGCCGCTCAGCGGCATGTGGGATCCTCTCAAACCGGGGCACGAACATGTGTCCCCTGCATCGGCAGGCGGACTCTCAACCACTGTGCCACCAGGGAAGCCCTAATTGTCTTTTTATAATACACATTCTAACAGGTGTGAGTGATATCTCCTTGTGGCTTGATTTCCATTTCCCTGATGCTTAGCGATGTTGAGCAAATTTTCATATGTAGATTGACCACTTGTATGTCTTTATGGAGAAATGTCTAGTGAAGCTTTTTACCCATTTTTAAACTCAGTTATTTGCCCGCTGTTTTTCTGAAATTGCCTTGTAGTAGTTTCTTTTATATTCTGGATATTGGTCCCTTATTCAGATGCAAGTTTTACACATATTTCCTCCCATCCTATAGGTTGCCTTTTCATTCTGTTGATTGTTGAAGAGACTATCCTTTCTTCACTTGGTAATCTTAGAACCTTGGCCAAGATCAGTTGGCCATATATATGTGCATTTATTTGGCGTCACTCTATTATATTTCATTGGTCTATCTCACTGTCTTGATGCCAGTAGCAGACTGTTTTGACTACTGTGGCATTTTTATGTGTTTTGAGTTCAGGAAGTGTTAATCTCCATCATTGCTCTTTGCTCTCAAGATTGTTTTATCTACTTGGGGGTGGGGGTTCCGTATGTATTTTAGGATTCTGTCCGCTTCTATAATAATGACATGGAATTTTGTGGGTTGTTGCGATATATGTGTACATCACTTTCTGTAGTATAGAAATGCCAACAGTATTTAATAGTCCAGTCTATGAACGTGGTATGTCATTCCAATTACTTGTCTCTTCTTTAATTTCTTTCCGCAATGTCCTGTAGTTTTCAGTATACAAATTTTTCACCTCCTACGGGGCCTTTTCCACTGCCTTCCTCAGGCCTTCTAGAGTCAGGGGTGAGAAGGATGGACTCATGCAGAGAGTGAAATGCCTCCCTCCCCTCTGCACCTACTCTCTGATTATGTCTAATACAGGTGTACTGGGCCATGCCCTTCACCTCTGTCTACAAGTGGGCCCCTTGCTGGGAATTCCTCTTGGATCTGAGTGTTGACTGTACTATTTCAGTGTCCACAAGGACTCTCGCAATGCCTGGCGTGGGTCCAAGAGCCCAAGATATACCTACATACGAATGATCAGATCAGGCCATCAAATTTTCTGCAGTAAAGAACAACCAGGGGAGGGGTGGCTGGTTGCCTCTTTCTCATCTTTGGATTTCTTAGAGCTGAGCTTTCCAGTGTGGTAGCCACTAACCAAATGTGTCTATTTATGATTAATTTAGTTCAAACAATAATTAACTCATTCTATTAAAAAATGCAAAAAGCACACACTTGCTTGGTCACACTAGCCATGTTTCAAGTGTGTCTGTAACATCTGGAATTTCAGGTTGGTAAGGTTGACGGTGAAAGCTATAAATGGGTCTATAGAAGTGAGGGGTCGAAAGGTGATTTTCTCAGCATCTCTCCCTCATTTGAAATTTTCAACGGTGATCAATATCTTATTGAAGGACTCTGTCTGCACAGAGCACAGGGGAGGTCTGAGAACCTGGAGGGAAGACCAGGGGGAGGCTGTGTGAGCCAGCAAGTCGAGTAGGAGAAATGGGTGGGTCAACTTGTATAATAACTTTATGCTCATGGTTGTGTCTGTACAGAATGCATCGTGGAGAGCATACATAACAGCGATGCTGATGACGATTCACGTAGCGAACAACTCTCAGGTAGGATCTAAAGCGAGACAATTCCTAGAACACTTGGGTTCCACCCGGTTCTTTAGAAACTAAGGAAGGTGAATATGAAATCAGGAAGAAGAAGGAAATATGTGTAGAATTCTGATTTGTTCTTTCCAAATTTTAATGATATAATAGTGTTATGGTGTCCATGTCCTTTGACTGTACTGTGCTTATAGTCATCTTTTCTTGCTTTGCCATTCAGAAATTTTCTTTCTCACAAGACTCCTCTTTCATTGCTTTTTCACTGCCAAAGATGAAAGGTTCATTTCTGTTTGATACCGGGAGGGTACTTTGCACCAGGATTTTGGTTTCCTTTTTACATTCACGTATGATGGCCATATCCTAGTGGGAACAAAACTCTCATAATCACTTGACACTGGAGAACAAGTTCTTATAGTGAGTGTCAGGTGGTGGATGAGACTTGAACTCTCCCCCTGTACACTTTCAGGACTTGTAGCTTCACCTTAGGTTTGTCCTCACTGTTTATTCCTCATGGAAAGGGCGCTCCCAGAGGTGGATGAGTCAGAGGACACATGCTTTGGGATCACTGCATGTGCTCAGTCTCCTCATTTCAGCCTCAGCACCTCCCAAGGCTGATGTGCTGACATGCTTCCATTTGAGAGGGCTCCACGTCCAGCTGCCCCTAAAGACCCTTCATGGCCGGCAGGAATTCTAGAGGACTGTGTGAAGGGGCTGCTGGGCTCGCTTCACACACTGGCTCTCACAGCCCTGCTAACCTGGTCTCCTGGGATTGACCAGGCCCAGGACAAAGACTCAGGGCAGCAGGACCCAGGGTCACTGCTCTTCTTACAACCCACTGCTCCATCCGGACAGCCCTGCCCCTGCTCCCCACACTCCCGTCCTGCCCACCCTCTGACCTTTCCTCAGGCCTGCCTTGGTCTTATCCTTCCCAGTTCTTCCAAGGCTGGGGTAAACCCTGGCAGGTGCTGTGTGTTTAGGAGGCTTCCCCTGCTGTAGAACTTTTGTTTCAGTATTCCAGACTAAGGGAATTGGGACAAGTTACTTTTAACTGTAATATTGCTTTCATCCTCTCTAAGGGGCTAAGAGGCTTACAGAGTTGTTTTGAAGTACCTAAGGTTAGCTCAGGCACAGGACACTTACTTCTTTTGTGAAGTTGGTTGCATATCTAGGCTATTGTGGAGAATGCTGCAATGAACCTAAGTTCAACTCATTGTGATACTGATTTAATTTCCTTTGGATATATACCCAGAACTGTGATTGCTGAATCATATGATATTTCTGTTTATAGTTTTATAAGGAATCCCCATACTCTTTTTCATAATAGCTGCACCATTTTACATTCCCACAGGCAGTGTACAAATTTTCCAATACCCCACATCTTGGCCTTGACTTGTGGGCTCTAGAGCACAGGCTTAGTAGTTGTGGTGCACGGGCTTAGTTGCTCCATGGCTGGATTCTTAGTGAACAAAACTGGGTTTCAGCATGCCTACTACTGGGTCAATTACAACTTCATTTAATAAGAAATCTCATCCCTTAGTAGGTCTCATAGCATTCTGAATGGTTATGATACATCTCTCTGCCACTTCCCTCATTCTAACTGTTTCCTATTAGAGTCTCGGGATGAGTCCTCCCCTCTTACCTGAAGCACCTAGTGCTAGTCAGGCCTCCTTCCTTTTGCAGGGAGCCCATGCTTGTACCCACATGCCACACCCAGTTCTGGAGGAGTCCGAGAAAGAAGGAGCCTTCAGGAGTAGATGGAGGAAATTCACTCCACCTTTCTCCTTTGAGGCTAATATTCACTATCGGATTCTGTGCTAAGGAAACGAAATGTCCTTCTCCTGTGGAAAGTCTGTCTTCCATCACTTGTGCCGGCCCTGTTTCTGTGTGCTGGGCAAGAAACACTGCGTACAGTGAAGACAGAACCAAGAGATCTACCCCAGGGATTGAGCTCAGGGTGGGCACTGACTCCCTTCCCAGGAGGGCGGAGAGGAGGTTGTGCTTTGCAAGGTGGGACAGAGAAACCAAGCAGTGTGACAAGAGCATCTCCACTCATGTTGCTGTGCAAACTGCCAGATGAAGTAGGTTCTTGGTATTTTCTGAAGGCTTTTGCAAGCAAACAAGTCTGGGAGTAAAGTCAATTAAAACATGGAAAGTTATACTTAAAAATTTTTTTTCGATAGTGAGTCCTCTGAGAAATACATACTTTAATAGAATATGATTGCCTTATATGTGTCAATATTTTCCCCACCAAAGAAAACACTGAAAATGCTTGATTGTAAAATGTCACTTGTTTACCCAAGAGACTGTGTAAGAGTAAAGTTGTTCTAGAAATCCTCAATCCCTAGGTCGTAGTTTCCTGATGGTGCTGAGGGGAACCCTGGTGTGCGATTCAGTGCCTGCTACTCACAGGGAGGCTCTTAAGAACGCAGAGACCCGCTCAGTGGACCCCACGTGTGAGGACAGGATTGGAGCCTCGGGCTGGACTTGAAGAGGGAAATGCTTTAGAGAAGTGGAAGGAGATACAGGAAGGGCACCTGAGCCATGGGGAGTCAGGGGTGGTTGGTTTAGAGATCAAGGAAAAGTGTACACCTGAGCACAGCCTGGGCCACACTTAGGATGCTATTGGCACTTCTGCTTGAATGGGGAAGAGAAAGGACATCCCCCTCTTGCTGGAGTGTACTCTGGAGAGATGTCTTCTTTAAAGCCTGGGGAGAGGAGCTTCTGTCCCATTATCTCCTGATACCTGTGTACATTCGAGACCCTTCCTCCTTTCTTCTTTCCCTCTGTTGACTCCCTTTCCTTATTTTTCTTCTTTTTTCCCCTTTTTCCACTTGGTATTTATTTTACATATGTATATTTTATTGTTGTAAAAGTACACATACGACGAAATCCAACGTCTTAACAAGTTTTGAAATGTCCAGTCAGTCCTGTTGACTACATGCACCTTGTACAGCATGTGTCTAGAACTTTTCCATTTTGAAATAACACATTCTAACCATTGAACAGAGACTTCCCATGTCAACCTCCTGCCAGCTCTTGGAACCACCCTTCTACTCTCTGCTTCTCGGAGTTTTCTTTCAGTTTTTGACCTTCCGTGACTGGCTTATTTCACTCTTACAAATGTCCTCCAAGTTCTTTCGTGTTGCTGCAAATGGCAGGATTTCCTTCTTTTTCAAAGACTGAATGACATTCCACTGTATGTGTACACCACATTTTCTTTATTAATTCATCTTCCCATGGACACTAGGCGGTTTTCCTATGTTGTGTATTGTGTATAATGCTGCAATGGACATGAGATTGTAGATATCTCTTGGACATTCTTGTTTTATCTCCTTTGTATATAAACCTAAATGAGTGATTGCTGGATTTTATGAGAGTTCTCAATAATTTTTGGGGGACCTCCATTCTGTTTTCCATAATGGCTACACCATTTTACATTACTAAAGGGTACAAAACAGGGTACAGAAGTTCCACTTCTTCACATCTTTGCCAGCATCCATTAATTTTCTTTCTTTTCTTCTTTTTCTTTCTTTTTTTTTTTCTTTTGTTTGCAGTACACGGGCCTCTCATTGTTGTGAGGTCTCCCGTCGCGGAGCACAGGCGCCAAACGCACAGGCTCAGCGGCCATGGTTCATGGGCCAAGCCGCTCAGCGGCATGTGGGATCCTCTCAAACCGGGGCACGAACATGTGTCCCCTGCATCGGCAGGCGGACTCTCAACCACTGTGCCACCAGGGAAGCCCTAATTGTCTTTTTATAATACACATTCTAACAGGTGTGAGTGATATCTCCTTGTGGCTTGATTTCCATTTCCCTGATGCTTAGCGATGTTGAGCAAATTTTCATATGTAGATTGACCACTTGTATGTCTTTATGGAGAAATGTCTAGTGAAGCTTTTTACCCATTTTTAAACTCAGTTATTTGCCCGCTGTTTTTCTGAAATTGCCTTGTAGTAGTTTCTTTTATATTCTGGATATTGGTCCCTTATTCAGATGCAAGTTTTACACATATTTCCTCCCATCCTATAGGTTGCCTTTTCATTCTGTTGATTGTTGAAGAGACTATCCTTTCTTCACTTGGTAATCTTAGAACCTTGGCCAAGATCAGTTGGCCATATATATGTGCGTTTATTTGGCGTCTCTCTATTATATTTCATTGGTCTATCTCACTGTCTTGATGCCAGTAGCAGACTGTTTTGACTACTGTGGCATTGTTATGTGTTTTGAGTTCAGGAAGTGTTCATCTCCATCATTGCTCTTTGCTCTCAAGATTGTTTTATCTACTTTGGGGGGGGTTAAATATGTATTTTAGGATTCTGTCCGCTTCTATAATAATGACATGGAATTTTGTGGGTTGTTGCGATATATGTGTACATCACTTTCTGTAGTATAGAAATGCCAACAGTATTTAATAGTCCAGTCTATGAACGTGGTATGTCATTCCAATTACTTGTCTCTTCTTTAATTTCTTTCCGCAATGTCCTGTAGTTTTCAGTATACAAATTTTTCACCTCCTACGGGGCCTTTTCCACTGCCTTCCTCAGGTCTTCTAGAGTCAGGGGTGAGAAGGATGGACTCATGCAGAGAGTGAAATGCCTCCCTCCCCTCTGCACCTACTCTCTGATTATGTCTAATACAGGTGTACTGGGCCATGCCCTTCACCTCTGTCTACAAGTGGGCCCCTTGCTGGGAATTCCTCTTGGATCTGAGTGTTGACTGTACTATTTCAGTGTCCACAAGGACTCTCGCAATGCCTGGCGTGGGTCCAAGAGCCCAAGATATACCTACATACGAATGATCAGATCAGGCCATCAAATTTTCTGCAGTAAAGAACAACCAGGGGAGGGGTGGCTGGTTGCCTCTTTCTCATCTTTGGATTTCTTAGAGCTGAGCTTTCCAGTGTGGTAGCCACTAACCAAATGTGTCTATTTATGATTAATTTAGTTCAAACAATAATTAACTCATTCTATTAAACAATGCAAAAAACACACACTTGCTTGGTCACACTAGCCATGTTTCAAGTGTGTCTGTAACATCTGGAATTTCAGGTTGGTAAGGTTGACGGTGAAAGCTATAAATGGGTCTATAGAAGTGAGGGGTCGAAAGGTGATTTTCTCAGCATCTCTCCCTCATTTGAAATTTTCAACGGTGATCAATATCTTATTGAAGGACTCTGTCTGCACAGAGCACAGGGGAGGTCTGAGAACCTGGAGGGAAGACCAGGGGGAGGCTGTGTGAGCCAGCAAGTCGAGTAGGAGAAATGGGTGGGTCAACTTGTATAATAACTTTATGCTCATGGTTGTGTCTGTACAGAATGCATCGTGGAGAGCATACATAACAGCGATGCTGATGACGATTCACGTAGCGAACAACTCTCAGGTAGGATCTAAAGCGAGACAATTCCTAGAACACTTGGGTTCCACCCGGTTCTTTAGAAACTAAGGAAGGTGAATATGAAATCAGGAAGAAGAAGGAAATATGTGTAGAATTCTGATTTGTTCTTTCCAAATTTTAATGATATAATAGAGTTATGGTGTCCATGTCCTTTGACTGTACTGTGCTTATAGTCATCTTTTCTTGCTTTGCCATTCAGAAATTTTCTTTCTCACAAGACTCCTCTTTCATTGCTTTTTCACTGCCAAAGATGAAAGGTTCATTTCTGTTTGATACCGGGAGGGTATTTTGCACCAGAATTTTGGTTTCCTTTTTACATTCATGTATGATGGCCATATCCTAGTGGGAACAAAGCTCTCATAATCACTTGACACTGGAGAACAAGTTCTTATAGTGAGTGTCAGGTGGTGGATGAGACTTGAACTCTCCCCCTGTACACTTTCAGGACTTGTAGCTTCACCTTAGGTTTGTCCTCACTGTTTATTCCTCATGGAAAGGGCGCTCCCAGAGGTGGATGAGTCAGAGGACACATGCTTTGGGATCACTGCATGTGCTCAGTCTCCTCATTTCAGCCTCAGCACCTCCCAAGGCTGATGTGCTGACATGCTTCCATTTGAGAGGGCTCCACGTCCAGCTGCCCCTAAAGACCCTTCATGGCCGGCAGGAATTCTAGAGGACTGTGTGAAGGGGCTGCTGGGCTCGCTTCACACACTGGCTCTCACAGCCCTGCTAACCTGGTCTCCTGGGATTGACCAGGCCCAGGACAAAGACTCAGGGCAGCAGGACCCAGGGTCACTGCTCTTCTTACAACCCACTGCTCCATCCGGACAGCCCTGCCCCTGCTCCCCACACTCCCGTCCTGCCCACCCTCTGACCTTTCCTCAGGCCTGCCTTGGTCTTATCCTTCCCAGTTCTTCCAAGGCTGGGGTAAACCCTGGCAGGTGCTGTGTGTTTAGGAGGCTTCCCCTGCTGTAGAACTTCTGTTTCAGTACTCCAGACTAAGGGAATTGGGACAAGTTACTTTTAACTGTAATATTGCTTTCATCCTCTCTAAGGGGCTAAGAGGCTTACAGAGTTGTTTTGAAGTACCTAAGGTTAGCTCAGGCACAGGACACTTACTTCTTTTGTGAAGTTGGTTGCATATCTAGGCTATTGTGGAGAATGCTGCAATGAACCTAAGTTCAACTCATTGTGATACTGATTTAATTTCCTTTGGATATATACCCAGAACTGTGATTGCTGAATCATATGATATTTCTGTTTATAATTTTATAAGGAATCCCCATACTCTTTTTCATAATAGCTGCACCATCTTACATTCCCACAGGCAGTGTACAAATTTTCCAATACCCCACATCTTGGCCTTGACTTGTGGGCTCTAGAGCACAGGCTTAGTAGTTGTGGTGCACGGGCTTAGTTGCTCCATGGCTGGATTCTTAGTGAACAAAACTGGGTTTCAGCATGCCGACTACTGTGTCAATTACAACTTCATTTAATAAGAAATCTCATCCCTTAGTAGGTCTCATAGCATTCTGAATGGTTATGATACATCTCTCTGCCACTTCCCTCATTCTAACTGTTTCCTATTAGAGTCTCGGGATGAGTCCTCCCCTCTTACCTGAAGCACCTAGTGCTAGTCAGGCCTCCTTCCTTTTGCAGGGAGCCCATGCTTGTACCCACATGCCACACCCAGTTCTGGAGGAGTCCGAGAAAGAAGGAGCCTTCAGGAGTAGATGGAGGAAATTCACTCCACCTTTCTCCTTTGAGGCTAATATTCACTATCGGATTCTGTGCTAAGGAAACGAAATGTCCTTCTCCTGTGGAAAGTCTGTCTTCCATCACTTGTGCCGGCCCTGTTTCTGTGTGCTGGGCAAGAAACGCTGCATACAGTGAAGACAGAACCAAGAGATCTACCCCAGGGATTGAGCTCAGGGTGGGCACTGACTCCCTTCCCAGGAGGGCGGAGAGGAGGTTGTGCTTTGCAAGGTGGGACAGAGAAACCAAGCAGTGTGACAAGAGCATCTCCACTCATGTTGCTGTGCAAACTGCCAGATGAAGTAGGTTCTTGGTATTTTCTGAAGGCTTTTGCAAGCAAACAAGTCTGGGAGTAAAGTCAATTAAAACATGGAAAGTTATACTTAAAAATTTTTTTTCGATAGTGAGTCCTCTGAGAAATACATACTTTAATAGAATATGATTGCCTTATATGTGTCAATATTTTCCCCACCAAAGAAAACACTGAAAATGCTTGATTGTAAAATGTCACTTGTTTACCCAAGAGACTGTGTAAGAGTAAAGTTGTTCTAGAAATCCTCAATCCCTAGGTCGTAGTTTCCTGATGGTGCTGAGGGGAACCCTGGTGTGCGATTCAGTGCCTGCTACTCACAGGGAGGCTCTTAAGAACGCAGAGACCCGCTCAGTGGACCCCACGTGTGAGGACAGGATTGGAGCCTCGGGCTGGACTTGAAGAGGGAAATGCTTTAGAGAAGTGGAAGGAGATACAGGAAGGGCACCTGAGCCATGGGGAGTCAGGGGTGGTTGGTTTAGAGATCAAGGAAAAGTGTACACCTGAGCACAGCCTGGGCCACACTTAGGATGCTATTGGCACTTCTGCTTGAATGGGGAAGAGAAAGGACATCCCCCTCTTGCTGGAGTGTACTCTGGAGAGATGTCTTCTTTAAAGCCTGGGGAGAGGAGCTTCTGTCCCATTATCTCCTGATACCTGTGTACATTCGAGACCCTTCCTCCTTTCTTCTTTCCCTCTGTTGACTCCCTTTCCTTATTTTTCTTCTTTTTTCCCCTTTTTCCACTTGGTATTTATTTTACATATGTATATTTTATTGTTGTAAAAGTACACATACGACGAAATCCAACGTCTTAACAAGTTTTGAAATGTCCAGTCAGTCCTGTTGACTACATGCACCTTGTACAGCATGTGTCTAGAACTTTTCCATTTTGAAATAACACATTCTAACCATTGAACAGAGACTTCCCATGTCAACCTCCTGCCAGCTCTTGGAACCACCCTTCTACTCTCTGCTTCTCGGAGTTTTCTTTCAGTTTTTGACCTTCCGTGACTGGCTTATTTCACTCTTACAAATGTCCTCCAAGTTCTTTCGTGTTGCTGCAAATGGCAGGATTTCCTTCTTTTTCAAAGACTGAATGACATTCCACTGTATGTGTACACCACATTTTCTTTATTAATTCATCTTCCCATGGACACTAGGCGGTTTTCCTATGTTGTGTATTGTGTATAATGCTGCAATGGACATGAGATTGTAGATATCTCTTGGACATTCTTGTTTTATCTCCTTTGTATATAAACCTAAATGAGTGATTGCTGGATTTTATGAGAGTTCTCTTAATAATTTTTGGGGGACCTCCATTCTGTTTTCCATAATGGCTACACCATTTTACATTACTAAAGGGTACAAAACAGGGTACAGAAGTTCCACTTCTTCACATCTTTGCCAGCATCCATTAATTTTCTTTCTTTTCTTCTTTTTCTTTCTTTTTTTTTTCTTTTGTTTGCAGTACACGGGCCTCTCATTGTTGTGAGGTCTCCCGTCGCGGAGCACAGGCGCCAAACGCACAGGCTCAGCGGCCATGGTTCATGGGCCAAGCCGCTCAGCGGCATGTGGGATCCTCTCAAACCGGGGCACGAACATGTGTCCCCTGCATCGGCAGGCGGACTCTCAACCACTGTGCCACCAGGGAAGCCCTAATTGTCTTTTTATAATACACATTCTAACAGGTGTGAGTGATATCTCCTTGTGGCTTGATTTCCATTTCCCTGATGCTTAGCGATGTTGAGCAAATTTTCATATGTAGATTGACCACTTGTATGTCTTTATGGAGAAATGTCTAGTGAAACTTTTTACCCATTTTTAAACTCAGTTATTTGCCCGCTGTTTTTCTGAAATTGCCTTGTAGTAGTTTCTTTTATATTCTGGATATTGGTCCCTTATTCAGATGCAAGTTTTACACATATTTCCTCCCATCCTATAGGTTGCCTTTTCATTCTGTTGATTGTTGAAGAGACTATCCTTTCTTCACTTGGTAATCTTAGAACCTTGGCCAAGATCAGTTGGCCATATATATGTGCGTTTATTTGGCATCTCTCTATTATATTTCATTGGTCTATCTCACTGTCTTGATGCCAGTAGCAGACTGTTTTGACTACTGTGGCATTGTTATGTGTTTTGAGTTCAGGAAGTGTTCATCTCCATCATTGCTCTTTGCTCTCAAGATTGTTTTATCTACTTTGGGGGGGGTTAAATATGTATTTTAGGATTCTGTCCGCTTCTATAATAATGACATGGAATTTTGTGGGTTGTTGCGATATATGTGTACATCACTTTCTGTAGTATAGAAATGCCAACAGTATTTAATAGTCCAGTCTATGAACGTGGTATGTCATTCCAATTACTTGTCTCTTCTTTAATTTCTTTCCGCAATGTCCTGTAGTTTTCAGTATACAAATTTTTCACCTCCTACGGGGCCTTTTCCACTGCCTTCCTCAGGTCTTCTAGAGTCAGGGGTGAGAAGGATGGACTCATGCAGAGAGTGAAATGCCTCCCTCCCCTCTGCACCTACTCTCTGATTATGTCTAATACAGGTGTACTGGGCCATGCCCTTCACCTCTGTCTACAAGTGGGCCCCTTGCTGGGAATTCCTCTTGGATCTGAGTGTTGACTGTACTATTTCAGTGTCCACAAGGACTCTCGCAATGCCTGGCGTGGGTCCAAGAGCCCAAGATATACCTACATACGAATGATCAGATCAGGCCATCAAATTTTCTGCAGTAAAGAACAACCAGGGGAGGGGTGGCTGGTTGCCTCTTTCTCATCTTTGGATTTCTTAGAGCTGAGCTTTCCAGTGTGGTAGCCACTAACCAAATGTGTCTATTTATGATTAATTTAGTTCAAACAATAATTAACTCATTCTATTAAAAAATGCAAAAAACACACACTTGCTTGGTCACACTAGCCATGTTTCAAGTGTGTCTGTAACATCTGGAATTTCAGGTTGGTAAGGTTGACGGTGAAAGCTATAAATGGGTCTATAGAAGTGAGGGGTCGAAAGGTGATTTTCTCAGCATCTCTCCCTCATTTGAAATTTTCAACGGTGATCAATATCTTATTGAAGGACTCTGTCTGCACAGAGCACAGGGGAGGTATGAGAACCTGGAGGGAAGACCAGGGGGAGGCTGTGTGAGCCAGCAAGTCGAGTAGGAGAAATGGGTGGGTCAACTTGTATAATAACTTTATGCTCATGGTTGTGTCTGTACAGAATGCATCGTGGAGAGCATACATAACAGCGATGCTGATGACGATTCACATAGCGAACAACTCTCAGGTAGGATCTAAAGCGAGACAATTCCTAGAACACTTGGGTTCCACCCGGTTCTTTAGAAACTAAGGAAGGTGAATATGAAATCAGGAAGAAGAAGGAAATATGTGTAGAATTCTGATTTGTTCTTTCCAAATTTTAATGATATAATAGAGTTATGGTGTCCATGTCCTTTGACTGTACTGTGCTTATAGTCATCTTTTCTTGCTTTGCCATTCAGAAATTTTCTTTCTCACAAGACTTCTCTTTTATTGCTTTTTCACTGCCAAAGATGAAAGGTTCATTTCTGTTTGATACCGGGAGGGTATTTTGCACCAGGATTTTGGTTTCCTTTTTACATTCACGTATGATGGCCTTATCCTAGTGGGAACAAAACTCTCATAATCACTTGACACTGGAGAACAAGTTCTTATAGTGAGTGTCAGGTGGTGGATGAGACTTGAACTCTCCCCCTGTACACTTTCAGGACTTGTAGCTTCACCTTAGGTTTGTCCTCACTGTTTATTCCTCATGGAAAGGGCGCTCCCAGAGGTGGATGAGTCAGAGGACACATGCTTTGGGATCACTGCATGTGCTCAGTCTCCTCATTTCAGCCTCAGCACCTCCCAAGGCTGATGTGCTGACATGCTTCCATTTGAGAGGGCTCCACGTCCAGCTGCCCCTAAAGACCCTTCATGGCCGGCAGGAATTCTAGAGGACTGTGTGAAGGGGCTGCTGGGCTCGCTTCACACACTGGCTCTCACAGCCCTGCTAACCTGGTCTCCTGGGATTGACCAGGCCCAGGACAAAGACTCAGGGCAGCAGGACCCAGGGTCACTGCTCTTCTTACAACCCACTGCTCCATCCGGACAGCCCTGCCCCTGCTCCCCACACTCCCGTCCTGCCCACCCTCTGACCTTTCCTCAGGCCTGCCTTGGTCTTATCCTTCCCAGTTCTTCCAAGGCTGGGGTAAACCCTGGCAGGTGCTGTGTGTTTAGGAGGCTTCCCCTGCTGTAGAACTTCTGTTTCAGTACTCCAGACTAAGGGAATTGGGACAAGTTACTTTTAACTGTAATATTGCTTTCATCCTCTCTAAGGGGCTAAGAGGCTTACAGAGTTGTTTTGAAGTACCTAAGGTTAGCTCAGGCACAGGACACTTACTTCTTTTGTGAAGTTGGTTGCATATCTAGGCTATTGTGGAGAATGCTGCAATGAACCTAAGTTCAACTCATTGTGATACTGATTTAATTTCCTTTGGATATATACCCAGAACTGTGATTGCTGAATCATATGATATTTCTGTTTATAATTTTATAAGGAATCCCCATACTCTTTTTCATAATAGCTGCACCATCTTACATTCCCACAGGCAGTGTACAAATTTTCCAATACCCCACATCTTGGCCTTGACTTGTGGGCTCTAGAGCACAGGCTTAGTAGTTGTGGTGCACGGGCTTAGTTGCTCCATGGCTGGATTCTTAGTGAACAAAACTGGGTTTCAGCATGCCGACTACTGTGTCAATTACAACTTCATTTAATAAGAAATCTCATCCCTTAGTAGGTCTCATAGCATTCTGAATGGTTATGATACATCTCTCTGCCACTTCCCTCATTCTAACTGTTTCCTATTAGAGTCTCGGGATGAGTCCTCCCCTCTTACCTGAAGCACCTAGTGCTAGTCAGGCCTCCTTCCTTTTGCAGGGAGCCCATGCTTGTACCCACATGCCACACCCAGTTCTGGAGGAGTCCGAGAAAGAAGGAGCCTTCAGGAGTAGATGGAGGAAATTCACTC
Organism: Mesoplodon mirus; assembly: GCF_964341445.2. Taxonomy (NCBI): domain Eukaryota; kingdom Metazoa; phylum Chordata; class Mammalia; order Artiodactyla; family Ziphiidae; genus Mesoplodon; species Mesoplodon mirus. The sequence continues at coordinate 20,907 of NW_028295299.1, forward strand.
CACCTTTCTCCTTTGAGGCTAATATTCACTATCGGATTCTGTGCTAAGGAAACGAAATGTCCTTCTCCTGTGGAAAGTCTGTCTTCCATCACTTGTGCCGGCCCTGTTTCTGTGTGCTGGGCAAGAAACGCTGCATACAGTGAAGACAGAACCAAGAGATCTACCCCAGGGATTGAGCTCAGGGTGGGCACTGACTCCCTTCCCAGGAGGGCGGAGAGGAGGTTGTGCTTTGCAAGGTGGGACAGAGAAACCAAGCAGTGTGACAAGAGCATCTCCACTCATGTTGCTGTGCAAACTGCCAGATGAAGTAGGTTCTTGGTATTTTCTGAAGGCTTTTGCAAGCAAACAAGTCTGGGAGTAAAGTCAATTAAAACATGGAAAGTTATACTTAAAAATTTTTTTTCGATAGTGAGTCCTCTGAGAAATACATACTTTAATAGAATATGATTGCCTTATATGTGTCAATATTTTCCCCACCAAAGAAAACACTGAAAATGCTTGATTGTAAAATGTCACTTGTTTACCCAAGAGACTGTGTAAGAGTAAAGTTGTTCTAGAAATCCTCAATCCCTAGGTCGTAGTTTCCTGATGGTGCTGAGGGGAACCCTGGTGTGCGATTCAGTGCCTGCTACTCACAGGGAGGCTCTTAAGAACGCAGAGACCCGCTCAGTGGACCCCACGTGTGAGGACAGGATTGGAGCCTCGGGCTGGACTTGAAGAGGGAAATGCTTTAGAGAAGTGGAAGGAGATACAGGAAGGGCACCTGAGCCATGGGGAGTCAGGGGTGGTTGGTTTAGAGATCAAGGAAAAGTGTACACCTGAGCACAGCCTGGGCCACACTTAGGATGCTATTGGCACTTCTGCTTGAATGGGGAAGAGAAAGGACATCCCCCTCTTGCTGGAGTGTACTCTGGAGAGATGTCTTCTTTAAAGCCTGGGGAGAGGAGCTTCTGTCCCATTATCTCCTGATACCTGTGTACATTCGAGACCCTTCCTCCTTTCTTCTTTCCCTCTGTTGACTCCCTTTCCTTATTTTTCTTCTTTTTTCCCCTTTTTCCACTTGGTATTTATTTTACATATGTATATTTTATTGTTGTAAAAGTACACATACGACGAAATCCAACGTCTTAACAAGTTTTGAAATGTCCAGTCAGTCCTGTTGACTACATGCACCTTGTACAGCATGTGTCTAGAACTTTTCCATTTTGAAATAACACATTCTAACCATTGAACAGAGACTTCCCATGTCAACCTCCTGCCAGCTCTTGGAACCACCCTTCTACTCTCTGCTTCTCGGAGTTTTCTTTCAGTTTTTGACCTTCCGTGACTGGCTTATTTCACTCTTACAAATGTCCTCCAAGTTCTTTCGTGTTGCTGCAAATGGCAGGATTTCCTTCTTTTTCAAAGACTGAATGACATTCCACTGTATGTGTACACCACATTTTCTTTATTAATTCATCTTCCCATGGACACTAGGCGGTTTTCCTATGTTGTGTATTGTGTATAATGCTGCAATGGACATGAGATTGTAGATATCTCTTGGACATTCTTGTTTTATCTCCTTTGTATATAAACCTAAATGAGTGATTGCTGGATTTTATGAGAGTTCTCTTAATAATTTTTGGGGGACCTCCATTCTGTTTTCCATAATGGCTACACCATTTTACATTACTAAAGGGTACAAAACAGGGTACAGAAGTTCCACTTCTTCACATCTTTGCCAGCATCCATTAATTTTCTTTCTTTTCTTCTTTTTCTTTCTTTTTTTTTTCTTTTGTTTGCAGTACACGGGCCTCTCATTGTTGTGAGGTCTCCCGTCGCGGAGCACAGGCGCCAAACGCACAGGCTCAGCGGCCATGGTTCATGGGCCAAGCCGCTCAGCGGCATGTGGGATCCTCTCAAACCGGGGCACGAACATGTGTCCCCTGCATCGGCAGGCGGACTCTCAACCACTGTGCCACCAGGGAAGCCCTAATTGTCTTTTTATAATACACATTCTAACAGGTGTGAGTGATATCTCCTTGTGGCTTGATTTCCATTTCCCTGATGCTTAGCGATGTTGAGCAAATTTTCATATGTAGATTGACCACTTGTATGTCTTTATGGAGAAATGTCTAGTGAAACTTTTTACCCATTTTTAAACTCAGTTATTTGCCCGCTGTTTTTCTGAAATTGCCTTGTAGTAGTTTCTTTTATATTCTGGATATTGGTCCCTTATTCAGATGCAAGTTTTACACATATTTCCTCCCATCCTATAGGTTGCCTTTTCATTCTGTTGATTGTTGAAGAGACTATCCTTTCTTCACTTGGTAATCTTAGAACCTTGGCCAAGATCAGTTGGCCATATATATGTGCGTTTATTTGGCATCTCTCTATTATATTTCATTGGTCTATCTCACTGTCTTGATGCCAGTAGCAGACTGTTTTGACTACTGTGGCATTGTTATGTGTTTTGAGTTCAGGAAGTGTTCATCTCCATCATTGCTCTTTGCTCTCAAGATTGTTTTATCTACTTTGGGGGGGGTTAAATATGTATTTTAGGATTCTGTCCGCTTCTATAATAATGACATGGAATTTTGTGGGTTGTTGCGATATATGTGTACATCACTTTCTGTAGTATAGAAATGCCAACAGTATTTAATAGTCCAGTCTATGAACGTGGTATGTCATTCCAATTACTTGTCTCTTCTTTAATTTCTTTCCGCAATGTCCTGTAGTTTTCAGTATACAAATTTTTCACCTCCTACGGGGCCTTTTCCACTGCCTTCCTCAGGTCTTCTAGAGTCAGGGGTGAGAAGGATGGACTCATGCAGAGAGTGAAATGCCTCCCTCCCCTCTGCACCTACTCTCTGATTATGTCTAATACAGGTGTACTGGGCCATGCCCTTCACCTCTGTCTACAAGTGGGCCCCTTGCTGGGAATTCCTCTTGGATCTGAGTGTTGACTGTACTATTTCAGTGTCCACAAGGACTCTCGCAATGCCTGGCGTGGGTCCAAGAGCCCAAGATATACCTACATACGAATGATCAGATCAGGCCATCAAATTTTCTGCAGTAAAGAACAACCAGGGGAGGGGTGGCTGGTTGCCTCTTTCTCATCTTTGGATTTCTTAGAGCTGAGCTTTCCAGTGTGGTAGCCACTAACCAAATGTGTCTATTTATGATTAATTTAGTTCAAACAATAATTAACTCATTCTATTAAAAAATGCAAAAAACACACACTTGCTTGGTCACACTAGCCATGTTTCAAGTGTGTCTGTAACATCTGGAATTTCAGGTTGGTAAGGTTGACGGTGAAAGCTATAAATGGGTCTATAGAAGTGAGGGGTCGAAAGGTGATTTTCTCAGCATCTCTCCCTCATTTGAAATTTTCAACGGTGATCAATATCTTATTGAAGGACTCTGTCTGCACAGAGCACAGGGGAGGTATGAGAACCTGGAGGGAAGACCAGGGGGAGGCTGTGTGAGCCAGCAAGTCGAGTAGGAGAAATGGGTGGGTCAACTTGTATAATAACTTTATGCTCATGGTTGTGTCTGTACAGAATGCATCGTGGAGAGCATACATAACAGCGATGCTGATGACGATTCACATAGCGAACAACTCTCAGGTAGGATCTAAAGCGAGACAATTCCTAGAACACTTGGGTTCCACCCGGTTCTTTAGAAACTAAGGAAGGTGAATATGAAATCAGGAAGAAGAAGGAAATATGTGTAGAATTCTGATTTGTTCTTTCCAAATTTTAATGATATAATAGAGTTATGGTGTCCATGTCCTTTGACTGTACTGTGCTTATAGTCATCTTTTCTTGCTTTGCCATTCAGAAATTTTCTTTCTCACAAGACTTCTCTTTTATTGCTTTTTCACTGCCAAAGATGAAAGGTTCATTTCTGTTTGATACCGGGAGGGTATTTTGCACCAGGATTTTGGTTTCCTTTTTACATTCACGTATGATGGCCTTATCCTAGTGGGAACAAAACTCTCATAATCACTTGACACTGGAGAACAAGTTCTTATAGTGAGTGTCAGGTGGTGGATGAGACTTGAACTCTCCCCCTGTACACTTTCAGGACTTGTAGCTTCACCTTAGGTTTGTCCTCACTGTTTATTCCTCATGGAAAGGGCGCTCCCAGAGGTGGATGAGTCAGAGGACACATGCTTTGGGATCACTGCATGTGCTCAGTCTCCTCATTTCAGCCTCAGCACCTCCCAAGGCTGATGTGCTGACATGCTTCCATTTGAGAGGGCTCCACGTCCAGCTGCCCCTAAAGACCCTTCATGGCCGGCAGGAATTCTAGAGGACTGTGTGAAGGGGCTGCTGGGCTCGCTTCACACACTGGCTCTCACAGCCCTGCTAACCTGGTCTCCTGGGATTGACCAGGCCCAGGACAAAGACTCAGGGCAGCAGGACCCAGGGTCACTGCTCTTCTTACAACCCACTGCTCCATCCGGACAGCCCTGCCCCTGCTCCCCACACTCCCGTCCTGCCCACCCTCTGACCTTTCCTCAGGCCTGCCTTGGTCTTATCCTTCCCAGTTCTTCCAAGGCTGGGGTAAACCCTGGCAGGTGCTGTGTGTTTAGGAGGCTTCCCCTGCTGTAGAACTTCTGTTTCAGTACTCCAGACTAAGGGAATTGGGACAAGTTACTTTTAACTGTAATATTGCTTTCATCCTCTCTAAGGGGCTAAGAGGCTTACAGAGTTGTTTTGAAGTACCTAAGGTTAGCTCAGGCACAGGACACTTACTTCTTTTGTGAAGTTGGTTGCATATCTAGGCTATTGTGGAGAATGCTGCAATGAACCTAAGTTCAACTCATTGTGATACTGATTTAATTTCCTTTGGATATATACCCAGAACTGTGATTGCTGAATCATATGATATTTCTGTTTATAATTTTATAAGGAATCCCCATACTCTTTTTCATAATAGCTGCACCATCTTACATTCCCACAGGCAGTGTACAAATTTTCCAATACCCCACATCTTGGCCTTGACTTGTGGGCTCTAGAGCACAGGCTTAGTAGTTGTGGTGCACGGGCTTAGTTGCTCCATGGCTGGATTCTTAGTGAACAAAACTGGGTTTCAGCATGCCTACTACTGTGTCAATTACAACTTCATTTAATAAGAAATCTCATCCCTTAGTAGGTCTCATAGCATTCTGAATGGTTATGATACATCTCTCTGCCACTTCCCTCATTCTAACTGTTTCCTATTAGAGTCTCGGGATGAGTCCTCCCCTCTTACCTGAAGCACCTAGTGCTAGTCAGGCCTCCTTCCTTTTGCAGGGAGCCCATGCTTGTACCCACATGCCACACCCAGTTCTGGAGGAGTCCGAGAAAGAAGGAGCCTTCAGGAGTAGATGGAGGAAATTCACTCCACCTTTCTCCTTTGAGGCTAATATTCACTATCGGATTCTGTGCTAAGGAAACGAAATGTCCTTCTCCTGTGGAAAGTCTGTCTTCCATCACTTGTGCCGGCCCTGTTTCTGTGTGCTGGGCAAGAAACGCTGCATACAGTGAAGACAGAACCAAGAGATCTACCCCAGGGATTGAGCTCAGGGTGGGCACTGACTCCCTTCCCAGGAGGGCGGAGAGGAGGTTGTGCTTTGCAAGGTGGGACAGAGAAACCAAGCAGTGTGACAAGAGCATCTCCACTCATGTTGCTGTGCAAACTGCCAGATGAAGTAGGTTCTTGGTATTTTCTGAAGGCTTTTGCAAGCAAACAAGTCTGGGAGTAAAGTCAATTAAAACATGGAAAGTTATACTTAAAAATTTTTTTTCGATAGTGAGTCCTCTGAGAAATACATACTTTAATAGAATATGATTGCCTTATATGTGTCAATATTTTCCCCACCAAAGAAAACGCTGAAAATGCTTGATTGTAAAATGTCACTTGTTTACCCAAGAGACTGTGTAAGAGTAAAGTTGTTCTAGAAATCCTCAATCCCTAGGTCGTAGTTTCCTGATGGTGCTGAGGGGAACCCTGGTGTGCGATTCAGTGCCTGCTACTCACAGGGAGGCTCTTAAGAACGCAGAGACCCGCTCAGTGGACCCCACGTGTGAGGACAGGATTGGAGCCTCGGGCTGGACTTGAAGAGGGAAATGCTTTAGAGAAGTGGAAGGAGATACAGGAAGGGCACCTGAGCCATGGGGAGTCAGGGGTGGTTGGTTTAGAGATCAAGGAAAAGTGTACACCTGAGCACAGCCTGGGCCACACTTAGGATGCTATTGGCACTTCTGCTTGAATGGGGAAGAGAAAGGACATCCCCCTCTTGCTGGAGTGTACTCTGGAGAGATGTCTTCTTTAAAGCCTGGGGAGAGGAGCTTCTGTCCCATTATCTCCTGATACCTGTGTACATTCGAGACCCTTCCTCCTTTCTTCTTTCCCTCTGTTGACTCCCTTTCCTTATTTTTCTTCTTTTTTCCCCTTTTTCCACTTGGTATTTATTTTACATATGTATATTTTATTGTTGTAAAAGTACACATACGACGAAATCCAACGTCTTAACAAGTTTTGAAATGTCCAGTCAGTCCTGTTGACTACATGCACCTTGTACAGCATGTGTCTAGAACTTTTCCATTTTGAAATAACACATTCTAACCATTGAACAGAGACTTCCCATGTCAACCTCCTGCCAGCTCTTGGAACCACCCTTCTACTCTCTGCTTCTCGGAGTTTTCTTTCAGTTTTTGACCTTCCGTGACTGGCTTATTTCACTCTTACAAATGTCCTCCAAGTTCTTTCGTGTTGCTGCAAATGGCAGGATTTCCTTCTTTTTCAAAGACTGAATGACATTCCACTGTATGTGTACACCACATTTTCTTTATTAATTCATCTTCCCATGGACACTAGGCGGTTTTCCTATGTTGTGTATTGTGTATAATGCTGCAATGGACATGAGATTGTAGATATCTCTTGGACATTCTTGTTTTATCTCCTTTGTATATAAACCTAAATGAGTGATTGCTGGATTTTATGAGAGTTCTCTTAATAATTTTTGGGGGACCTCCATTCTGTTTTCCATAATGGCTACACCATTTTACATTACTAAAGGGTACAAAACAGGGTACAGAAGTTCCACTTCTTCACATCTTTGCCAGCATCCATTAATTTTCTTTCTTTTCTTCTTTTTCTTTCTTTTTTTTTTCTTTTGTTTGCAGTACACGGGCCTCTCATTGTTGTGAGGTCTCCCGTCGCGGAGCACAGGCGCCAAACGCACAGGCTCAGCGGCCATGGTTCATGGGCCAAGCCGCTCAGCGGCATGTGGGATCCTCTCAAACCGGGGCACGAACATGTGTCCCCTGCATCGGCAGGCGGACTCTCAACCACTGTGCCACCAGGGAAGCCCTAATTGTCTTTTTATAATACACATTCTAACAGGTGTGAGTGATATCTCCTTGTGGCTTGATTTCCATTTCCCTGATGCTTAGCGATGTTGAGCAAATTTTCATATGTAGATTGACCACTTGTATGTCTTTATGGAGAAATGTCTAGTGAAGCTTTTTACCCATTTTTAAACTCAGTTATTTGCCCGCTGTTTTTCTGAAATTGCCTTGTAGTAGTTTCTTTTATATTCTGGATATTGGTCCCTTATTCAGATGCAAGTTTTACACATATTTCCTCCCATCCTATAGGTTGCCTTTTCATTCTGTTGATTGTTGAAGAGACTATCCTTTCTTCACTTGGTAATCTTAGAACCTTGGCCAAGATCAGTTGGCCATATATATGTGCATTTATTTGGCGTCACTCTATTATATTTCATTGGTCTATCTCACTGTCTTGATGCCAGTAGCAGACTGTTTTGACTACTGTGGCATTTTTATGTGTTTTGAGTTCAGGAAGTGTTAATCTCCATCATTGCTCTTTGCTCTCAAGATTGTTTTATCTACTTGGGGGTGGGGGTTCCGTATGTATTTTAGGATTCTGTCCGCTTCTATAATAATGACATGGAATTTTGTGGGTTGTTGCGATATATGTGTACATCACTTTCTGTAGTATAGAAATGCCAACAGTATTTAATAGTCCAGTCTATGAACGTGGTATGTCATTCCAATTACTTGTCTCTTCTTTAATTTCTTTCCGCAATGTCCTGTAGTTTTCAGTATACAAATTTTTCACCTCCTACGGGGCCTTTTCCACTGCCTTCCTCAGGCCTTCTAGAGTCAGGGGTGAGAAGGATGGACTCATGCAGAGAGTGAAATGCCTCCCTCCCCTCTGCACCTACTCTCTGATTATGTCTAATACAGGTGTACTGGGCCATGCCCTTCACCTCTGTCTACAAGTGGGCCCCTTGCTGGGAATTCCTCTTGGATCTGAGTGTTGACTGTACTATTTCAGTGTCCACAAGGACTCTCGCAATGCCTGGCGTGGGTCCAAGAGCCCAAGATATACCTACATACGAATGATCAGATCAGGCCATCAAATTTTCTGCAGTAAAGAACAACCAGGGGAGGGGTGGCTGGTTGCCTCTTTCTCATCTTTGGATTTCTTAGAGCTGAGCTTTCCAGTGTGGTAGCCACTAACCAAATGTGTCTATTTATGATTAATTTAGTTCAAACAATAATTAACTCATTCTATTAAAAAATGCAAAAAGCACACACTTGCTTGGTCACACTAGCCATGTTTCAAGTGTGTCTGTAACATCTGGAATTTCAGGTTGGTAAGGTTGACGGTGAAAGCTATAAATGGGTCTATAGAAGTGAGGGGTCGAAAGGTGATTTTCTCAGCATCTCTCCCTCATTTGAAATTTTCAACGGTGATCAATATCTTATTGAAGGACTCTGTCTGCACAGAGCACAGGGGAGGTCTGAGAACCTGGAGGGAAGACCAGGGGGAGGCTGTGTGAGCCAGCAAGTCGAGTAGGAGAAATGGGTGGGTCAACTTGTATAATAACTTTATGCTCATGGTTGTGTCTGTACAGAATGCATCGTGGAGAGCATACATAACAGCGATGCTGATGACGATTCACGTAGCGAACAACTCTCAGGTAGGATCTAAAGCGAGACAATTCCTAGAACACTTGGGTTCCACCCGGTTCTTTAGAAACTAAGGAAGGTGAATATGAAATCAGGAAGAAGAAGGAAATATGTGTAGAATTCTGATTTGTTCTTTCCAAATTTTAATGATATAATAGAGTTATGGTGTCCATGTCCTTTGACTGTACTGTGCTTATAGTCATCTTTTCTTGCTTTGCCATTCAGAAATTTTCTTTCTCACAAGACTCCTCTTTCATTGCTTTTTCACTGCCAAAGATGAAAGGTTCATTTCTGTTTGATACCGGGAGGGTATTTTGCACCAGGATTTTGGTTTCCTTTTTACATTCACGTATGATGGCCATATCCTAGTGGGAACAAAACTCTCATAATCACTTGACACTGGAGAACAAGTTCTTATAGTGAGTGTCAGGTGGTGGATGAGACTTGAACTCTCCCCCTGTACACTTTCAGGACTTGTAGCTTCACCTTAGGTTTGTCCTCACTGTTTATTCCTCATGGAAAGGGCGCTCCCAGAGGTGGATGAGTCAGAGGACACATGCTTTGGGATCACTGCATGTGCTCAGTCTCCTCATTTCAGCCTCAGCACCTCCCAAGGCTGATGTGCTGACATGCTTCCATTTGAGAGGGCTCCACGTCCAGCTGCCCCTAAAGACCCTTCATGGCCGGCAGGAATTCTAGAGGACTGTGTGAAGGGGCTGCTGGGCTCGCTTCACACACTGGCTCTCACAGCCCTGCTAACCTGGTCTCCTGGGATTGACCAGGCCCAGGACAAAGACTCAGGGCAGCAGGACCCAGGGTCACTGCTCTTCTTACAACCCACTGCTCCATCCGGACAGCCCTGCCCCTGCTCCCCACACTCCCGTCCTGCCCACCCTCTGACCTTTCCTCAGGCCTGCCTTGGTCTTATCCTTCCCAGTTCTTCCAAGGCTGGGGTAAACCCTGGCAGGTGCTGTGTGTTTAGGAGGCTTCCCCTGCTGTAGAACTTTTGTTTCAGTATTCCAGACTAAGGGAATTGGGACAAGTTACTTTTAACTGTAATATTGCTTTCATCCTCTCTAAGGGGCTAAGAGGCTTACAGAGTTGTTTTGAAGTACCTAAGGTTAGCTCAGGCACAGGACACTTACTTCTTTTGTGAAGTTGGTTGCATATCTAGGCTATTGTGGAGAATGCTGCAATGAACCTAAGTTCAACTCATTGTGATACTGATTTAATTTCCTTTGGATATATACCCAGAACTGTGATTGCTGAATCATATGATATTTCTGTTTATAGTTTTATAAGGAATCCCCATACTCTTTTTCATAATAGCTGCACCATTTTACATTCCCACAGGCAGTGTACAAATTTTCCAATACCCCACATCTTGGCCTTGACTTGTGGGCTCTAGAGCACAGGCTTAGTAGTTGTGGTGCACGGGCTTAGTTGCTCCATGGCTGGATTCTTAGTGAACAAAACTGGGTTTCAGCATGCCTACTACTGGGTCAATTACAACTTCATTTAATAAGAAATCTCATCCCTTAGTAGGTCTCATAGCATTCTGAATGGTTATGATACATCTCTCTGCCACTTCCCTCATTCTAACTGTTTCCTATTAGAGTCTCGGGATGAGTCCTCCCCTCTTACCTGAAGCACCTAGTGCTAGTCAGGCCTCCTTCCTTTTGCAGGGAGCCCATGCTTGTACCCACATGCCACACCCAGTTCTGGAGGAGTCCGAGAAAGAAGGAGCCTTCAGGAGTAGATGGAGGAAATTCACTCCACCTTTCTCCTTTGAGGCTAATATTCACTATCGGATTCTGTGCTAAGGAAACGAAATGTCCTTCTCCTGTGGAAAGTCTGTCTTCCATCACTTGTGCCGGCCCTGTTTCTGTGTGCTGGGCAAGAAACACTGCGTACAGTGAAGACAGAACCAAGAGATCTACCCCAGGGATTGAGCTCAGGGTGGGCACTGACTCCCTTCCCAGGAGGGCGGAGAGGAGGTTGTGCTTTGCAAGGTGGGACAGAGAAACCAAGCAGTGTGACAAGAGCATCTCCACTCATGTTGCTGTGCAAACTGCCAGATGAAGTAGGTTCTTGGTATTTTCTGAAGGCTTTTGCAAGCAAACAAGTCTGGGAGTAAAGTCAATTAAAACATGGAAAGTTATACTTAAAAATTTTTTTTCGATAGTGAGTCCTCTGAGAAATACATACTTTAATAGAATATGATTGCCTTATATGTGTCAATATTTTCCCCACCAAAGAAAACACTGAAAATGCTTGATTGTAAAATGTCACTTGTTTACCCAAGAGACTGTGTAAGAGTAAAGTTGTTCTAGAAATCCTCAATCCCTAGGTCGTAGTTTCCTGATGGTGCTGAGGGGAACCCTGGTGTGCGATTCAGTGCCTGCTACTCACAGGGAGGCTCTTAAGAACGCAGAGACCCGCTCAGTGGACCCCACGTGTGAGGACAGGATTGGAGCCTCGGGCTGGACTTGAAGAGGGAAATGCTTTAGAGAAGTGGAAGGAGATACAGGAAGGGCACCTGAGCCATGGGGAGTCAGGGGTGGTTGGTTTAGAGATCAAGGAAAAGTGTACACCTGAGCACAGCCTGGGCCACACTTAGGATGCTATTGGCACTTCTGCTTGAATGGGGAAGAGAAAGGACATCCCCCTCTTGCTGGAGTGTACTCTGGAGAGATGTCTTCTTTAAAGCCTGGGGAGAGGAGCTTCTGTCCCATTATCTCCTGATACCTGTGTACATTCGAGACCCTTCCTCCTTTCTTCTTTCCCTCTGTTGACTCCCTTTCCTTATTTTTCTTCTTTTTTCCCCTTTTTCCACTTGGTATTTATTTTACATATGTATATTTTATTGTTGTAAAAGTACACATACGACGAAATCCAACGTCTTAACAAGTTTTGAAATGTCCAGTCAGTCCTGTTGACTACATGCACCTTGTACAGCATGTGTCTAGAACTTTTCCATTTTGAAATAACACATTCTAACCATTGAACAGAGACTTCCCATGTCAACCTCCTGCCAGCTCTTGGAACCACCCTTCTACTCTCTGCTTCTCGGAGTTTTCTTTCAGTTTTTGACCTTCCGTGACTGGCTTATTTCACTCTTACAAATGTCCTCCAAGTTCTTTCGTGTTGCTGCAAATGGCAGGATTTCCTTCTTTTTCAAAGACTGAATGACATTCCACTGTATGTGTACACCACATTTTCTTTATTAATTCATCTTCCCATGGACACTAGGCGGTTTTCCTATGTTGTGTATTGTGTATAATGCTGCAATGGACATGAGATTGTAGATATCTCTTGGACATTCTTGTTTTATCTCCTTTGTATATAAACCTAAATGAGTGATTGCTGGATTTTATGAGAGTTCTCAATAATTTTTGGGGGACCTCCATTCTGTTTTCCATAATGGCTACACCATTTTACATTACTAAAGGGTACAAAACAGGGTACAGAAGTTCCACTTCTTCACATCTTTGCCAGCATCCATTAATTTTCTTTCTTTTCTTCTTTTTCTTTCTTTTTTTTTTTCTTTTGTTTGCAGTACACGGGCCTCTCATTGTTGTGAGGTCTCCCGTCGCGGAGCACAGGCGCCAAACGCACAGGCTCAGCGGCCATGGTTCATGGGCCAAGCCGCTCAGCGGCATGTGGGATCCTCTCAAACCGGGGCACGAACATGTGTCCCCTGCATCGGCAGGCGGACTCTCAACCACTGTGCCACCAGGGAAGCCCTAATTGTCTTTTTATAATACACATTCTAACAGGTGTGAGTGATATCTCCTTGTGGCTTGATTTCCATTTCCCTGATGCTTAGCGATGTTGAGCAAATTTTCATATGTAGATTGACCACTTGTATGTCTTTATGGAGAAATGTCTAGTGAAGCTTTTTACCCATTTTTAAACTCAGTTATTTGCCCGCTGTTTTTCTGAAATTGCCTTGTAGTAGTTTCTTTTATATTCTGGATATTGGTCCCTTATTCAGATGCAAGTTTTACACATATTTCCTCCCATCCTATAGGTTGCCTTTTCATTCTGTTGATTGTTGAAGAGACTATCCTTTCTTCACTTGGTAATCTTAGAACCTTGGCCAAGATCAGTTGGCCATATATATGTGCGTTTATTTGGCGTCTCTCTATTATATTTCATTGGTCTATCTCACTGTCTTGATGCCAGTAGCAGACTGTTTTGACTACTGTGGCATTGTTATGTGTTTTGAGTTCAGGAAGTGTTCATCTCCATCATTGCTCTTTGCTCTCAAGATTGTTTTATCTACTTTGGGGGGGGTTAAATATGTATTTTAGGATTCTGTCCGCTTCTATAATAATGACATGGAATTTTGTGGGTTGTTGCGATATATGTGTACATCACTTTCTGTAGTATAGAAATGCCAACAGTATTTAATAGTCCAGTCTATGAACGTGGTATGTCATTCCAATTACTTGTCTCTTCTTTAATTTCTTTCCGCAATGTCCTGTAGTTTTCAGTATACAAATTTTTCACCTCCTACGGGGCCTTTTCCACTGCCTTCCTCAGGTCTTCTAGAGTCAGGGGTGAGAAGGATGGACTCATGCAGAGAGTGAAATGCCTCCCTCCCCTCTGCACCTACTCTCTGATTATGTCTAATACAGGTGTACTGGGCCATGCCCTTCACCTCTGTCTACAAGTGGGCCCCTTGCTGGGAATTCCTCTTGGATCTGAGTGTTGACTGTACTATTTCAGTGTCCACAAGGACTCTCGCAATGCCTGGCGTGGGTCCAAGAGCCCAAGATATACCTACATACGAATGATCAGATCAGGCCATCAAATTTTCTGCAGTAAAGAACAACCAGGGGAGGGGTGGCTGGTTGCCTCTTTCTCATCTTTGGATTTCTTAGAGCTGAGCTTTCCAGTGTGGTAGCCACTAACCAAATGTGTCTATTTATGATTAATTTAGTTCAAACAATAATTAACTCATTCTATTAAAAAATGCAAAAAACACACACTTGCTTGGTCACACTAGCCATGTTTCAAGTGTGTCTGTAACATCTGGAATTTCAGGTTGGTAAGGTTGATGGTGAAAGCTATAAATGGGTCTATAGAAGTGAGGGGTCGAAAGGTGATTTTCTCAGCATCTCTCCCTCATTTGAAATTTTCAACGGTGATCAATATCTTATTGAAGGACTCTGTCTGCACAGAGCACAGGGGAGGTCTGAGAACCTGGAGGGAAGACCAGGGGGAGGCTGTGTGAGCCAGCAAGTCGAGTAGGAGAAATGGGTGGGTCAACTTGTATAATAACTTTATGCTCATGGTTGTGTCTGTACAGAATGCATCGTGGAGAGCATACATAACAGCGATGCTGATGACGATTCACATAGCGAACAACTCTCAGGTAGGATCTAAAGCGAGACAATTCCTAGAACACTTGGGTTCCACCCGGTTCTTTAGAAACTAAGGAAGGTGAATATGAAATCAGGAAGAAGAAGGAAATATGTGTAGAATTCTGATTTGTTCTTTCCAAATTTTAATGATATAATAGAGTTATGGTGTCCATGTCCTTTGACTGTACTGTGCTTATAGTCATCTTTTCTTGCTTTGCCATTCAGAAATTTTCTTTCTCACAAGACTCCTCTTTCATTGCTTTTTCACTGCCAAAGATGAAAGGTTCATTTCTGTTTGATACCGGGAGGGTATTTTGCACCAGGATTTTGGTTTCCTTTTTACATTCACGTATGATGGCCATATCCTAGTGGGAACAAAACTCTCATAATCACTTGACACTGGAGAACAAGTTCTTATAGTGAGTGTCAGGTGGTGGATGAGACTTGAACTCTCCCCCTGTACACTTTCAGGACTTGTAGCTTCACCTTAGGTTTGTCCTCACTGTTTATTCCTCATGGAAAGGGCGCTCCCAGAGGTGGATGAGTCAGAGGACACATGCTTTGGGATCACTGCATGTGCTCAGTCTCCTCATTTCAGCCTCAGCACCTCCCAAGGCTGATGTGCTGACATGCTTCCATTTGAGAGGGCTCCACGTCCAGCTGCCCCTAAAGACCCTTCATGGCCGGCAGGAATTCTAGAGGACTGTGTGAAGGGGCTGCTGGGCTCGCTTCACACACTGGCTCTCACATCCCTGCTATCCTGGTCTCCTGGGATTGACCAGGCCCAGGACAAAGACTCAGGGCAGCAGGACCCAGGGTCACTGCTCTTCTTACAACCCACTGCTCCATCCGGACAGCCCTGCCCCTGCTCCCCACACTCCCGTCCTGCCCACCCTCTGACCTTTCCTCAGGCCTGCCTTGGTCTTATCCTTCCCAGTTCTTCCAAGGCTGGGGTAAACCCTGGCAGGTGCTGTGTGTTTAGGAGGCTTCCCCTGCTGTAGAACTTCTGTTTCAGTACTCCAGACTAAGGGAATTGGGACAAGTTACTTTTAACTGTAATATTGCTTTCATCCTCTCTAAGGGGCTAAGAGGCTTACAGAGTTGTTTTGAAGTACCTAAGGTTAGCTCAGGCACAGGACACTTACTTCTTTTGTGAAGTTGGTTGCATATCTAGGCTATTGTGGAGAATGCTGCAATGAACCTAAGTTCAACTCATTGTGATACTGATTTAATTTCCTTTGGATATATACCCAGAACTGTGATTGCTGAATCATATGATATTTCTGTTTATAATTTTATAAGGAATCCCCATACTCTTTTTCATAATAGCTGCACCATCTTACATTCCCACAGGCAGTGTACAAATTTTCCAATACCCCACATCTTGGCCTTGACTTGTGGGCTCTAGAGCACAGGCTTAGTAGTTGTGGTGCACGGGCTTAGTTGCTCCATGGCTGGATTCTTAGTGAACAAAACTGGGTTTCAGCATGCCTACTACTGTGTCAATTACAACTTCATTTAATAAGAAATCTCATCCCTTAGTAGGTCTCATAGCATTCTGAATGGTTATGATACATCTCTCTGCCACTTCCCTCATTCTAACTGTTTCCTATTAGAGTCTCGGGATGAGTCCTCCCCTCTTACCTGAAGCACCTAGTGCTAGTCAGGCCTCCTTCCTTTTGCAGGGAGCCCATGCTTGTACCCACATGCCACACCCAGTTCTGGAGGAGTCCGAGAAAGAAGGAGCCTTCAGGAGTAGATGGAGGAAATTCACTCCACCTTTCTCCTTTGAGGCTAATATTCACTATCGGATTCTGTGCTAAGGAAACGAAATGTCCTTCTCCTGTGGAAAGTCTGTCTTCCATCACTTGTGCCGGCCCTGTTTCTGTGTGCTGGGCAAGAAACGCTGCATACAGTGAAGACAGAACCAAGAGATCTACCCCAGGGATTGAGCTCAGGGTGGGCACTGACTCCCTTCCCAGGAGGGCGGAGAGGAGGTTGTGCTTTGCAAGGTGGGACAGAGAAACCAAGCAGTGTGACAAGAGCATCTCCACTCATGTTGCTGTGCAAACTGCCAGATGAAGTAGGTTCTTGGTATTTTCTGAAGGCTTTTGCAAGCAAACAAGTCTGGGAGTAAAGTCAATTAAAACATGGAAAGTTATACTTAAAAATTTTTTTTCGATAGTGAGTCCTCTGAGAAATACATACTTTAATAGAATATGATTGCCTTATATGTGTCAATATTTTCCCCACCAAAGAAAACACTGAAAATGCTTGATTGTAAAATGTCACTTGTTTACCCAAGAGACTGTGTAAGAGTAAAGTTGTTCTAGAAATCCTCAATCCCTAGGTCGTAGTTTCCTGATGGTGCTGAGGGGAACCCTGGTGTGCGATTCAGTGCCTGCTACTCACAGGGAGGCTCTTAAGAACGCAGAGACCCGCTCAGTGGACCCCACGTGTGAGGACAGGATTGGAGCCTCGGGCTGGACTTGAAGAGGGAAATGCTTTAGAGAAGTGGAAGGAGATACAGGAAGGGCACCTGAGCCATGGGGAGTCAGGGGTGGTTGGTTTAGAGATCAAGGAAAAGTGTACACCTGAGCACAGCCTGGGCCACACTTAGGATGCTATTGGCACTTCTGCTTGAATGGGGAAGAGAAAGGACATCCCCCTCTTGCTGGAGTGTACTCTGGAGAGATGTCTTCTTTAAAGCCTGGGGAGAGGAGCTTCTGTCCCATTATCTCCTGATACCTGTGTACATTCGAGACCCTTCCTCCTTTCTTCTTTCCCTCTGTTGACTCCCTTTCCTTATTTTTCTTCTTTTTTCCCCTTTTTCCACTTGGTATTTATTTTACATATGTATATTTTATTGTTGTAAAAGTACACATACGACGAAATCCAACGTCTTAACAAGTTTTGAAATGTCCAGTCAGTCCTGTTGACTACATGCACCTTGTACAGCATGTGTCTAGAACTTTTCCATTTTGAAATAACACATTCTAACCATTGAACAGAGACTTCCCATGTCAACCTCCTGCCAGCTCTTGGAACCACCCTTCTACTCTCTGCTTCTCGGAGTTTTCTTTCAGTTTTTGACCTTCCGTGACTGGCTTATTTCACTCTTACAAATGTCCTCCAAGTTCTTTCGTGTTGCTGCAAATGGCAGGATTTCCTTCTTTTTCAAAGACTGAATGACATTCCACTGTATGTGTACACCACATTTTCTTTATTAATTCATCTTCCCATGGACACTAGGCGGTTTTCCTATGTTGTGTATTGTGTATAATGCTGCAATGGACATGAGATTGTAGATATCTCTTGGACATTCTTGTTTTATCTCCTTTGTATATAAACCTAAATGAGTGATTGCTGGATTTTATGAGAGTTCTCTTAATAATTTTTGGGGGACCTCCATTCTGTTTTCCATAATGGCTACACCATTTTACATTACTAAAGGGTACAAAACAGGGTACAGAAGTTCCACTTCTTCACATCTTTGCCAGCATCCATTAATTTTCTTTCTTTTCTTCTTTTTCTTTCTTTTTTTTTTCTTTTGTTTGCAGTACACGGGCCTCTCATTGTTGTGAGGTCTCCCGTCGCGGAGCACAGGCGCCAAACGCACAGGCTCAGCGGCCATGGTTCATGGGCCAAGCCGCTCAGCGGCATGTGGGATCCTCTCAAACCGGGGCACGAACATGTGTCCCCTGCATCGGCAGGCGGACTCTCAACCACTGTGCCACCAGGGAAGCCCTAATTGTCTTTTTATAATACACATTCTAACAGGTGTGAGTGATATCTCCTTGTGGCTTGATTTCCATTTCCCTGATGCTTAGCGATGTTGAGCAAATTTTCATATGTAGATTGACCACTTGTATGTCTTTATGGAGAAATGTCTAGTGAAGCTTTTTACCCATTTTTAAACTCAGTTATTTGCCCGCTGTTTTTCTGAAATTGCCTTGTAGTAGTTTCTTTTATATTCTGGATATTGGTCCCTTATTCAGATGCAAGTTTTACACATATTTCCTCCCATCCTATAGGTTGCCTTTTCATTCTGTTGATTGTTGAAGAGACTATCCTTTCTTCACTTGGTAATCTTAGAACCTTGGCCAAGATCAGTTGGCCATATATATGTGCATTTATTTGGCGTCACTCTATTATATTTCATTGGTCTATCTCACTGTCTTGATGCCAGTAGCAGACTGTTTTGACTACTGTGGCATTTTTATGTGTTTTGAGTTCAGGAAGTGTTAATCTCCATCATTGCTCTTTGCTCTCAAGATTGTTTTATCTACTTGGGGGTGGGGGTTCCGTATGTATTTTAGGATTCTGTCCGCTTCTATAATAATGACATGGAATTTTGTGGGTTGTTGCGATATATGTGTACATCACTTTCTGTAGTATAGAAATGCCAACAGTATTTAATAGTCCAGTCTATGAACGTGGTATGTCATTCCAATTACTTGTCTCTTCTTTAATTTCTTTCCGCAATGTCCTGTAGTTTTCAGTATACAAATTTTTCACCTCCTACGGGGCCTTTTCCACTGCCTTCCTCAGGTCTTCTAGAGTCAGGGGTGAGAAGGATGGACTCATGCAGAGAGTGAAATGCCTCCCTCCCCTCTGCACCTACTCTCTGATTATGTCTAATACAGGTGTACTGGGCCATGCCCTTCACCTCTGTCTACAAGTGGGCCCCTTGCTGGGAATTCCTCTTGGATCTGAGTGTTGACTGTACTATTTCAGTGTCCACAAGGACTCTCGCAATGCCTGGCGTGGGTCCAAGAGCCCAAGATATACCTACATACGAATGATCAGATCAGGCCATCAAATTTTCTGCAGTAAAGAACAACCAGGGGAGGGGTGGCTGGTTGCCTCTTTCTCATCTTTGGATTTCTTAGAGCTGAGCTTTCCAGTGTGGTAGCCACTAACCAAATGTGTCTATTTATGATTAATTTAGTTCAAACAATAATTAACTCATTCTATTAAAAAATGCAAAAAGCACACACTTGCTTGGTCACACTAGCCATGTTTCAAGTGTGTCTGTAACATCTGGAATTTCAGGTTGGTAAGGTTGACGGTGAAAGCTATAAATGGGTCTATAGAAGTGAGGGGTCGAAAGGTGATTTTCTCAGCATCTCTCCCTCATTTGAAATTTTCAACGGTGATCAATATCTTATTGAAGGACTCTGTCTGCACAGAGCACAGGGGAGGTCTGAGAACCTGGAGGGAAGACCAGGGGGAGGCTGTGTGAGCCAGCAAGTCGAGTAGGAGAAATGGGTGGGTCAACTTGTATAATAACTTTATGCTCATGGTTGTGTCTGTACAGAATGCATCGTGGAGAGCATACATAACAGCGATGCTGATGACGATTCACGTAGCGAACAACTCTCAGGTAGGATCTAAAGCGAGACAATTCCTAGAACACTTGGGTTCCACCCGGTTCTTTAGAAACTAAGGAAGGTGAATATGAAATCAGGAAGAAGAAGGAAATATGTGTAGAATTCTGATTTGTTCTTTCCAAATTTTAATGATATAATAGTGTTATGGTGTCCATGTCCTTTGACTGTACTGTGCTTATAGTCATCTTTTCTTGCTTTGCCATTCAGAAATTTTCTTTCTCACAAGACTCCTCTTTCATTGCTTTTTCACTGCCAAAGATGAAAGGTTCATTTCTGTTTGATACCGGGAGGGTATTTTGCACCAGGATTTTGGTTTCCTTTTTACATTCACGTATGATGGCCATATCCTAGTGGGAACAAAACTCTCATAATCACTTGACACTGGAGAACAAGTTCTTATAGTGAGTGTCAGGTGGTGGATGAGACTTGAACTCTCCCCCTGTACACTTTCAGGACTTGTAGCTTCACCTTAGGTTTGTCCTCACTGTTTATTCCTCATGGAAAGGGCGCTCCCAGAGGTGGATGAGTCAGAGGACACATGCTTTGGGATCACTGCATGTGCTCAGTCTCCTCATTTCAGCCTCAGCACCTCCCAAGGCTGATGTGCTGACATGCTTCCATTTGAGAGGGCTCCACGTCCAGCTGCCCCTAAAGACCCTTCATGGCCGGCAGGAATTCAAGAGGACTGTGTGAAGGGGCTGCTGGGCTCGCTTCACACACTGGCTCTCACAGCCCTGCTAACCTGGTCTCCTGGGATTGACCAGGCCCAGGACAAAGACTCAGGGCAGCAGGACCCAGGGTCACTGCTCTTCTTACAACCCACTGCTCCATCCGGACAGCCCTGCCCCTGCTCCCCACACTCCCGTCCTGCCCACCCTCTGACCTTTCCTCAGGCCTGCCTTGGTCTTATCCTTCCCAGTTCTTCCAAGGCTGGGGCAAACCCTGGCAGGTGCTGTGTGTTTAGGAGGCTTCCCCTGCTGTAGAACTTTTGTTTCAGTATTCCAGACTAAGGGAATTGGGACAAGTTACTTTTAACTGTAATATTGCTTTCATCCTCTCTAAGGGGCTAAGAGGCTTACAGAGTTGTTTTGAAGTACCTAAGGTTAGCTCAGGCACAGGACACTTACTTCTTTTGTGAAGTTGGTTGCATATCTAGGCTATTGTGGAGAATGCTGCAATGAACCTAAGTTCAACTCATTGTGATACTGATTTAATTTCCTTTGGATATATACCCAGAACTGTGATTGCTGAATCATATGATATTTCTGTTTATAGTTTTATAAGGAATCCCCATACTCTTTTTCATAATAGCTGCACCATTTTACATTCCCACAGGCAGTGTACAAATTTTCCAATACCCCACATCTTGGCCTTGACTTGTGGGCTCTAGAGCACAGGCTTAGTAGTTGTGGTGCACGGGCTTAGTTGCTCCATGGCTGGATTCTTAGTGAACAAAACTGGGTTTCAGCATGCCTACTACTGGGTCAATTACAACTTCATTTAATAAGAAATCTCATCCCTTAGTAGGTCTCATAGCATTCTGAATGGTTATGATACATCTCTCTGCCACTTCCCTCATTCTAACTGTTTCCTATTAGAGTCTCGGGATGAGTCCTCCCCTCTTACCTGAAGCACCTAGTGCTAGTCAGGCCTCCTTCCTTTTGCAGGGAGCCCATGCTTGTACCCACATGCCACACCCAGTTCTGGAGGAGTCCGAGAAAGAAGGAGCCTTCAGGAGTAGATGGAGGAAATTCACTCCACCTTTCTCCTTTGAGGCTAATATTCACTATCGGATTCTGTGCTAAGGAAACGAAATGTCCTTCTCCTGTGGAAAGTCTGTCTTCCATCACTTGTGCCGGCCCTGTTTCTGTGTGCTGGGCAAGAAACACTGCGTACAGTGAAGACAGAACCAAGAGATCTACCCCAGGGATTGAGCTCAGGGTGGGCACTGACTCCCTTCCCAGGAGGGCGGAGAGGAGGTTGTGCTTTGCAAGGTGGGACAGAGAAACCAAGCAGTGTGACAAGAGCATCTCCACTCATGTTGCTGTGCAAACTGCCAGATGAAGTAGGTTCTTGGTATTTTCTGAAGGCTTTTGCAAGCAAACAAGTCTGGGAGTAAAGTCAATTAAAACATGGAAAGTTATACTTAAAAATTTTTTTTCGATAGTGAGTCCTCTGAGAAATACATACTTTAATAGAATATGATTGCCTTATATGTGTCAATATTTTCCCCACCAAAGAAAACACTGAAAATGCTTGATTGTAAAATGTCACTTGTTTACCCAAGAGACTGTGTAAGAGTAAAGTTGTTCTAGAAATCCTCAATCCCTAGGTCGTAGTTTCCTGATGGTGCTGAGGGGAACCCTGGTGTGCGATTCAGTGCCTGCTACTCACAGGGAGGCTCTTAAGAACGCAGAGACCCGCTCAGTGGACCCCACGTGTGAGGACAGGATTGGAGCCTCGGGCTGGACTTGAAGAGGGAAATGCTTTAGAGAAGTGGAAGGAGATACAGGAAGGGCACCTGAGCCATGGGGAGTCAGGGGTGGTTGGTTTAGAGATCAAGGAAAAGTGTACACCTGAGCACAGCCTGGGCCACACTTAGGATGCTATTGGCACTTCTGCTTGAATGGGGAAGAGAAAGGACATCCCCCTCTTGCTGGAGTGTACTCTGGAGAGATGTCTTCTTTAAAGCCTGGGGAGAGGAGCTTCTGTCCCATTATCTCCTGATACCTGTGTATATTCGAGACCCTTCCTCCTTTCTTCTTTCCCTCTGTTGACTCCCTTTCCTTATTTTTCTTCTTTTTTCCCCTTTTTCCACTTGGTATTTATTTTACATATGTATATTTTATTGTTGTAAAAGTACACATACGACGAAATCCAACGTCTTAACAAGTTTTGAAATGTCCAGTCAGTCCTGTTGACTACATGCACCTTGTACAGCATGTGTCTAGAACTTTTCCATTTTGAAATAACACATTCTAACCATTGAACAGAGACTTCCCATGTCAACCTCCTGCCAGCTCTTGGAACCACCCTTCTACTCTCTGCTTCTCGGAGTTTTCTTTCAGTTTTTGACCTTCCGTGACTGGCTTATTTCACTCTTACAAATGTCCTCCAAGTTCTTTCGTGTTGCTGCAAATGGCAGGATTTCCTTCTTTTTCAAAGACTGAATGACATTCCACTGTATGTGTACACCACATTTTCTTTATTAATTCATCTTCCCATGGACACTAGGCGGTTTTCCTATGTTGTGTATTGTGTATAATGCTGCAATGGACATGAGATTGTAGATATCTCTTGGACATTCTTGTTTTATCTCCTTTGTATATAAACCTAAATGAGTGATTGCTGGATTTTATGAGAGTTCTCTTAATAATTTTTGGGGGACCTCCATTCTGTTTTCCATAATGGCTACACCATTTTACATTACTAAAGGGTACAAAACAGGGTACAGAAGTTCCACTTCTTCACATCTTTGCCAGCATCCATTAATTTTCTTTCTTTTCTTCTTTTTCTTTCTTTTTTTTTTTCTTTTGTTTGCAGTACACGGGCCTCTCATTGTTGTGAGGTCTCCCGTCGCGGAGCACAGGCGCCAAACGCACAGGCTCAGCGGCCATGGTTCATGGGCCAAGCCGCTCAGCGGCATGTGGGATCCTCTCAAACCGGGGCACGAACATGTGTCCCCTGCATCGGCAGGCGGACTCTCAACCACTGTGCCACCAGGGAAGCCCTAATTGTCTTTTTATAATACACATTCTAACAGGTGTGAGTGATATCTCCTTGTGGCTTGATTTCCATTTCCCTGATGCTTAGCGATGTTGAGCAAATTTTCATATGTAGATTGACCACTTGTATGTCTTTATGGAGAAATGTCTAGTGAAGCTTTTTACCCATTTTTAAACTCAGTTATTTGCCCGCTGTTTTTCTGAAATTGCCTTGTAGTAGTTTCTTTTATATTCTGGATATTGGTCCCTTATTCAGATGCAAGTTTTACACATATTTCCTCCCATCCTATAGGTTGCCTTTTCATTCTGTTGATTGTTGAAGAGACTATCCTTTCTTCACTTGGTAATCTTAGAACCTTGGCCAAGATCAGTTGGCCATATATATGTGCGTTTATTTGGCGTCTCTCTATTATATTTCATTGGTCTATCTCACTGTCTTGATGCCAGTAGCAGACTGTTTTGACTACTGTGGCATTGTTATGTGTTTTGAGTTCAGGAAGTGTTCATCTCCATCATTGCTCTTTGCTCTCAAGATTGTTTTATCTACTTTGGGGGGGGTTAAATATGTATTTTAGGATTCTGTCCGCTTCTATAATAATGACATGGAATTTTGTGGGTTGTTGCGATATATGTGTACATCACTTTCTGTAGTATAGAAATGCCAACAGTATTTAATAGTCCAGTCTATGAACGTGGTATGTCATTCCAATTACTTGTCTCTTCTTTAATTTCTTTCCGCAATGTCCTGTAGTTTTCAGTATACAAATTTTTCACCTCCTACGGGGCCTTTTCCACTGCCTTCCTCAGGTCTTCTAGAGTCAGGGGTGAGAAGGATGGACTCATGCAGAGAGTGAAATGCCTCCCTCCCCTCTGCACCTACTCTCTGATTATGTCTAATACAGGTGTACTGGGCCATGCCCTTCACCTCTGTCTACAAGTGGGCCCCTTGCTGGGAATTCCTCTTGGATCTGAGTGTTGACTGTACTATTTCAGTGTCCACAAGGACTCTCGCAATGCCTGGCGTGGGTCCAAGAGCCCAAGATATACCTACATACGAATGATCAGATCAGGCCATCAAATTTTCTGCAGTAAAGAACAACCAGGGGAGGGGTGGCTGGTTGCCTCTTTCTCATCTTTGGATTTCTTAGAGCTGAGCTTTCCAGTGTGGTAGCCACTAACCAAATGTGTCTATTTATGATTAATTTAGTTCAAACAATAATTAACTCATTCTATTAAACAATGCAAAAAACACACACTTGCTTGGTCACACTAGCCATGTTTCAAGTGTGTCTGTAACATCTGGAATTTCAGGTTGGTAAGGTTGACGGTGAAAGCTATAAATGGGTCTATAGAAGTGAGGGGTCGAAAGGTGATTTTCTCAGCATCTCTCCCTCATTTGAAATTTTCAACGGTGATCAATATCTTATTGAAGGACTCTGTCTGCACAGAGCACAGGGGAGGTCTGAGAACCTGGAGGGAAGACCAGGGGGAGGCTGTGTGAGCCAGCAAGTCGAGTAGGAGAAATGGGTGGGTCAACTTGTATAATAACTTTATGCTCATGGTTGTGTCTGTACAGAATGCATCGTGGAGAGCATACATAACAGCGATGCTGATGACGATTCACGTAGCGAACAACTCTCAGGTAGGATCTAAAGCGAGACAATTCCTAGAACACTTGGGTTCCACCCGGTTCTTTAGAAACTAAGGAAGGTGAATATGAAATCAGGAAGAAGAAGGAAATATGTGTAGAATTCTGATTTGTTCTTTCCAAATTTTAATGATATAATAGAGTTATGGTGTCCATGTCCTTTGACTGTACTGTGCTTATAGTCATCTTTTCTTGCTTTGCCATTCAGAAATTTTCTTTCTCACAAGACTCCTCTTTCATTGCTTTTTCACTGCCAAAGATGAAAGGTTCATTTCTGTTTGATACCGGGAGGGTATTTTGCACCAGAATTTTGGTTTCCTTTTTACATTCATGTATGATGGCCATATCCTAGTGGGAACAAAGCTCTCATAATCACTTGACACTGGAGAACAAGTTCTTATAGTGAGTGTCAGGTGGTGGATGAGACTTGAACTCTCCCCCTCTACACTTTCAGGACTTGTAGCTTCACCTTAGGTTTGTCCTCACTGTTTATTCCTCATGGAAAGGGCGCTCCCAGAGGTGGATGAGTCAGAGGACACATGCTTTGGGATCACTGCATGTGCTCAGTCTCCTCATTTCAGCCTCAGCACCTCCCAAGGCTGATGTGCTGACATGCTTCCATTTGAGAGGGCTCCACGTCCAGCTGCCCCTAAAGACCCTTCATGGCCGGCAGGAATTCTAGAGGACTGTGTGAAGGGGCTGCTGGGCTCGCTTCACACACTGGCTCTCACAGCCCTGCTAACCTGGTCTCCTGGGATTGACCAGGCCCAGGACAAAGACTCAGGGCAGCAGGACCCAGGGTCACTGCTCTTCTTACAACCCACTGCTCCATCCGGACAGCCCTGCCCCTGCTCCCCACACTCCCGTCCTGCCCACCCTCTGACCTTTCCTCAGGCCTGCCTTGGTCTTATCCTTCCCAGTTCTTCCAAGGCTGGGGTAAACCCTGGCAGGTGCTGTGTGTTTAGGAGGCTTCCCCTGCTGTAGAACTTCTGTTTCAGTACTCCAGACTAAGGGAATTGGGACAAGTTACTTTTAACTGTAATATTGCTTTCATCCTCTCTAAGGGGCTAAGAGGCTTACAGAGTTGTTTTGAAGTACCTAAGGTTAGCTCAGGCACAGGACACTTACTTCTTTTGTGAAGTTGGTTGCATATCTAGGCTATTGTGGAGAATGCTGCAATGAACCTAAGTTCAACTCATTGTGATACTGATTTAATTTCCTTTGGATATATACCCAGAACTGTGATTGCTGAATCATATGATATTTCTGTTTATAATTTTATAAGGAATCCCCATACTCTTTTTCATAATAGCTGCACCATTTTACATTCCCACAGGCAGTGTACAAATTTTCCAATACCCCACATCTTGGCCTTGACTTGTGGGCTCTAGAGCACAGGCTTAGTAGTTGTGGTGCACGGGCTTAGTTGCTCCATGGCTGGATTCTTAGTGAACAAAACTGGGTTTCAGCATGCCGACTACTGGGTCAATTACAACTTCATTTAATAAGAAATCTCATCCCTTAGTAGGTCTCATAGCATTCTGAATGGTTATGATACATCTCTCTGCCACTTCCCTCATTCTAACTGTTTCCTATTAGAGTCTCGGGATGAGTCCTCCCCTCTTACCTGAAGCACCTAGTGCTAGTCAGGCCTCCTTCCTTTTGCAGGGAGCCCATGCTTGTACCCACATGCCACACCCAGTTCTGGAGGAGTCCGAGAAAGAAGGAGCCTTCAGGAGTAGATGGAGGAAATTCACTCCACCTTTCTCCTTTGAGGCTAATATTCACTATCGGATTCTGTGCTAAGGAAACGAAATGTCCTTCTCCTGTGGAAAGTCTGTCTTCCATCACTTGTGCCGGCCCTGTTTCTGTGTGCTGGGCAAGAAACGCTGCATACAGTGAAGACAGAACCAAGAGATCTACCCCAGGGATTGAGCTCAGGGTGGGCACTGACTCCCTTCCCAGGAGGGCGGAGAGGAGGTTGTGCTTTGCAAGGTGGGACAGAGAAACCAAGCAGTGTGACAAGAGCATCTCCACTCATGTTGCTGTGCAAACTGCCAGATGAAGTAGGTTCTTGGTATTTTCTGAAGGCTTTTGCAAGCAAACAAGTCTGGGAGTAAAGTCAATTAAAACATGGAAAGTTATACTTAAAAATTTTTTTTCGATAGTGAGTCCTCTGAGAAATACATACTTTAATAGAATATGATTGCCTTATATGTGTCAATATTTTCCCCACCAAAGAAAACACTGAAAATGCTTGATTGTAAAATGTCACTTGTTTACCCAAGAGACTGTGTAAGAGTAAAGTTGTTCTAGAAATCCTCAATCCCTAGGTCGTAGTTTCCTGATGGTGCTGAGGGGAACCCTGGTGTGCGATTCAGTGCCTGCTACTCACAGGGAGGCTCTTAAGAACGCAGAGACCCGCTCAGTGGACCCCACGTGTGAGGACAGGATTGGAGCCTCGGGCTGGACTTGAAGAGGGAAATGCTTTAGAGAAGTGGAAGGAGATACAGGAAGGGCACCTGAGCCATGGGGAGTCAGGGGTGGTTGGTTTAGAGATCAAGGAAAAGTGTACACCTGAGCACAGCCTGGGCCACACTTAGGATGCTATTGGCACTTCTGCTTGAATGGGGAAGAGAAAGGACATCCCCCTCTTGCTGGAGTGAACTCTGGAGAGATGTCTTCTTTAAAGCCTGGGGAGAGGAGCTTCTGTCCCATTATCTCCTGATACCTGTGTACATTCGAGACCCTTCCTCCTTTCTTCTTTCCCTCTGTTGACTCCCTTTCCTTATTTTTCTTCTTTTTTCCCCTTTTTCCACTTGGTATTTATTTTACATATGTATATTTTATTGTTGTAAAAGTACACATACGACGAAATCCAACGTCTTAACAAGTTTTGAAATGTCCAGTCAGTCCTGTTGACTACATGCACCTTGTACAGCATGTGTCTAGAACTTTTCCATTTTGAAATAACACATTCTAACCATTGAACAGAGACTTCCCATGTCAACCTCCTGCCAGCTCTTGGAACCACCCTTCTACTCTCTGCTTCTCGGAGTTTTCTTTCAGTTTTTGACCTTCCGTGACTGGCTTATTTCACTCTTACAAATGTCCTCCAAGTTCTTTCGTGTTGCTGCAAATGGCAGGATTTCCTTCTTTTTCAAAGACTGAATGACATTCCACTGTATGTGTACACCACATTTTCTTTATTAATTCATCTTCCCATGGACACTAGGCGGTTTTCCTATGTTGTGTATTGTGTATAATGCTGCAATGGACATGAGATTGTAGATATCTCTTGGACATTCTTGTTTTATCTCCTTTGTATATAAACCTAAATGAGTGATTGCTGGATTTTATGAGAGTTCTCTTAATAATTTTTGGGGGACCTCCATTCTGTTTTCCATAATGGCTACACCATTTTACATTACTAAAGGGTACAAAACAGGGTACAGAAGTTCCACTTCTTCACATCTTTGCCAGCATCCATTAATTTTCTTTCTTTTCTTCTTTTTCTTTCTTTTTTTTTTCTTTTGTTTGCAGTACACGGGCCTCTCATTGTTGTGAGGTCTCCCGTCGCGGAGCACAGGCGCCAAACGCACAGGCTCAGCGGCCATGGTTCATGGGCCAAGCCGCTCAGCGGCATGTGGGATCCTCTCAAACCGGGGCACGAACATGTGTCCCCTGCATCGGCAGGCGGACTCTCAACCACTGTGCCACCAGGGAAGCCCTAATTGTCTTTTTATAATACACATTCTAACAGGTGTGAGTGATATCTCCTTGTGGCTTGATTTCCATTTCCCTGATGCTTAGCGATGTTGAGCAAATTTTCATATGTAGATTGACCACTTGTATGTCTTTATGGAGAAATGTCTAGTGAAACTTTTTACCCATTTTTAAACTCAGTTATTTGCCCGCTGTTTTTCTGAAATTGCCTTGTAGTAGTTTCTTTTATATTCTGGATATTGGTCCCTTATTCAGATGCAAGTTTTACACATATTTCCTCCCATCCTATAGGTTGCCTTTTCATTCTGTTGATTGTTGAAGAGACTATCCTTTCTTCACTTGGTAATCTTAGAACCTTGGCCAAGATCAGTTGGCCATATATATGTGCGTTTATTTGGCATCTCTCTATTATATTTCATTGGTCTATCTCACTGTCTTGATGCCAGTAGCAGACTGTTTTGACTACTGTGGCATTGTTATGTGTTTTGAGTTCAGGAAGTGTTCATCTCCATCATTGCTCTTTGCTCTCAAGATTGTTTTATCTACTTTGGGGGGGGTTAAATATGTATTTTAGGATTCTGTCCGCTTCTATAATAATGACATGGAATTTTGTGGGTTGTTGCGATATATGTGTACATCACTTTCTGTAGTATAGAAATGCCAACAGTATTTAATAGTCCAGTCTATGAACGTGGTATGTCATTCCAATTACTTGTCTCTTCTTTAATTTCTTTCCGCAATGTCCTGTAGTTTTCAGTATACAAATTTTTCACCTCCTACGGGGCCTTTTCCACTGCCTTCCTCAGGTCTTCTAGAGTCAGGGGTGAGAAGGATGGACTCATGCAGAGAGTGAAATGCCTCCCTCCCCTCTGCACCTACTCTCTGATTATGTCTAATACAGGTGTACTGGGCCATGCCCTTCACCTCTGTCTACAAGTGGGCCCCTTGCTGGGAATTCCTCTTGGATCTGAGTGTTGACTGTACTATTTCAGTGTCCACAAGGACTCTCGCAATGCCTGGCGTGGGTCCAAGAGCCCAAGATATACCTACATACGAATGATCAGATCAGGCCATCAAATTTTCTGCAGTAAAGAACAACCAGGGGAGGGGTGGCTGGTTGCCTCTTTCTCATCTTTGGATTTCTTAGAGCTGAGCTTTCCAGTGTGGTAGCCACTAACCAAATGTGTCTATTTATGATTAATTTAGTTCAAACAATAATTAACTCATTCTATTAAAAAATGCAAAAAGCACACACTTGCTTGGTCACACTAGCCATGTTTCAAGTGTGTCTGTAACATCTGGAATTTCAGGTTGGTAAGGTTGACGGTGAAAGCTATAAATGGGTCTATAGAAGTGAGGGGTCGAAAGGTGATTTTCTCAGCATCTCTCCCTCATTTGAAATTTTCAACGGTGATCAATATCTTATTGAAGGACTCTGTCTGCACAGAGCACAGGGGAGGTCTGAGAACCTGGAGGGAAGACCAGGGGGAGGCTGTGTGAGCCAGCAAGTCGAGTAGGAGAAATGGGTGGGTCAACTTGTATAATAACTTTATGCTCATGGTTGTGTCTGTACAGAATGCATCGTGGAGAGCATACATAACAGCGATGCTGATGACGATTCACATAGCGAACAACTCTCAGGTAGGATCTAAAGCGAGACAATTCCTAGAACACTTGGGTTCCACCCGGTTCTTTAGAAACTAAGGAAGGTGAATATGAAATCAGGAAGAAGAAGGAAATATGTGTAGAATTCTGATTTGTTCTTTCCAAATTTTAATGATATAATAGAGTTATGGTGTCCATGTCCTTTGACTGTACTGTGCTTATAGTCATCTTTTCTTGCTTTGCCATTCAGAAATTTTCTTTCTCACAAGACTCCTCTTTCATTGCTTTTTCACTGCCAAAGATGAAAGGTTCATTTCTGTTTGATACCGGGAGGGTATTTTGCACCAGGATTTTGGTTTCCTTTTTACATTCACGTATGATGGCCTTATCCTAGTGGGAACAAAACTCTCATAATCACTTGACACTGGAGAACAAGTTCTTATAGTGAGTGTCAGGTGGTGGATGAGACTTGAACTCTCCCCCTGTACACTTTCAGGACTTGTAGCTTCACCTTAGGTTTGTCCTCACTGTTTATTCCTCATGGAAAGGGCGCTCCCAGAGGTGGATGAGTCAGAGGACACATGCTTTGGGATCACTGCATGTGCTCAGTCTCCTCATTTCAGCCTCAGCACCTCCCAAGGCTGATGTGCTGACATGCTTCCATTTGAGAGGGCTCCACGTCCAGCTGCCCCTAAAGACCCTTCATGGCCGGCAGGAATTCTAGAGGACTGTGTGAAGGGGCTGCTGGGCTCGCTTCACACACTGGCTCTCACAGCCCTGCTAACCTGGTCTCCTGGGATTGACCAGGCCCAGGACAAAGACTCAGGGCAGCAGGACCCAGGGTCACTGCTCTTCTTACAACCCACTGCTCCATCCGGACAGCCCTGCCCCTGCTCCCCACACTCCCGTCCTGCCCACCCTCTGACCTTTCCTCAGGCCTGCCTTGGTCTTATCCTTCCCAGTTCTTCCAAGGCTGGGGTAAACCCTGGCAGGTGCTGTGTGTTTAGGAGGCTTCCCCTGCTGTAGAACTTCTGTTTCAGTACTCCAGACTAAGGGAATTGGGACAAGTTACTTTTAACTGTAATATTGCTTTCATCCTCTCTAAGGGGCTAAGAGGCTTACAGAGTTGTTTTGAAGTACCTAAGGTTAGCTCAGGCACAGGACACTTACTTCTTTTGTGAAGTTGGTTGCATATCTAGGCTATTGTGGAGAATGCTGCAATGAACCTAAGTTCAACTCATTGTGATACTGATTTAATTTCCTTTGGATATATACCCAGAACTGTGATTGCTGAATCATATGATATTTCTGTTTATAATTTTATAAGGAATCCCCATACTCTTTTTCATAATAGCTGCACCATCTTACATTCCCACAGGCAGTGTACAAATTTTCCAATACCCCACATCTTGGCCTTGACTTGTGGGCTCTAGAGCACAGGCTTAGTAGTTGTGGTGCACGGGCTTAGTTGCTCCATGGCTGGATTCTTAGTGAACAAAACTGGGTTTCAGCATGCCTACTACTGTGTCAATTACAACTTCATTTAATAAGAAATCTCATCCCTTAGTAGGTCTCATAGCATTCTGAATGGTTATGATACATCTCTCTGCCACTTCCCTCATTCTAACTGTTTCCTATTAGAGTCTCGGGATGAGTCCTCCCCTCTTACCTGAAGCACCTAGTGCTAGTCAGGCCTCCTTCCTTTTGCAGGGAGCCCATGCTTGTACCCACATGCCACACCCAGTTCTGGAGGAGTCCGAGAAAGAAGGAGCCTTCAGGAGTAGATGGAGGAAATTCACTCCACCTTTCTCCTTTGAGGCTAATATTCACTATCGGATTCTGTGCTAAGGAAACGAAATGTCCTTCTCCTGTGGAAAGTCTGTCTTCCATCACTTGTGCCGGCCCTGTTTCTGTGTGCTGGGCAAGAAACGCTGCATACAGTGAAGACAGAACCAAGAGATCTACCCCAGGGATTGAGCTCAGGGTGGGCACTGACTCCCTTCCCAGGAGGGCGGAGAGGAGGTTGTGCTTTGCAAGGTGGGACAGAGAAACCAAGCAGTGTGACAAGAGCATCTCCACTCATGTTGCTGTGCAAACTGCCAGATGAAGTAGGTTCTTGGTATTTTCTGAAGGCTTTTGCAAGCAAACAAGTCTGGGAGTAAAGTCAATTAAAACATGGAAAGTTATACTTAAAAATTTTTTTTCGATAGTGAGTCCTCTGAGAAATACATACTTTAATAGAATATGATTGCCTTATATGTGTCAATATTTTCCCCACCAAAGAAAACACTGAAAATGCTTGATTGTAAAATGTCACTTGTTTACCCAAGAGACTGTGTAAGAGTAAAGTTGTTCTAGAAATCCTCAATCCCTAGGTCGTAGTTTCCTGATGGTGCTGAGGGGAACCCTGGTGTGCGATTCAGTGCCTGCTACTCACAGGGAGGCTCTTAAGAACGCAGAGACCCGCTCAGTGGACCCCACGTGTGAGGACAGGATTGGAGCCTCGGGCTGGACTTGAAGAGGGAAATGCTTTAGAGAAGTGGAAGGAGATACAGGAAGGGCACCTGAGCCATGGGGAGTCAGGGGTGGTTGGTTTAGAGATCAAGGAAAAGTGTACACCTGAGCACAGCCTGGGCCACACTTAGGATGCTATTGGCACTTCTGCTTGAATGGGGAAGAGAAAGGACATCCCCCTCTTGCTGGAGTGTACTCTGGAGAGATGTCTTCTTTAAAGCCTGGGGAGAGGAGCTTCTGTCCCATTATCTCCTGATACCTGTGTACATTCGAGACCCTTCCTCCTTTCTTCTTTCCCTCTGTTGACTCCCTTTCCTTATTTTTCTTCTTTTTTCCCCTTTTTCCACTTGGTATTTATTTTACATATGTATATTTTATTGTTGTAAAAGTACACATACGACGAAATCCAACGTCTTAACAAGTTTTGAAATGTCCAGTCAGTCCTGTTGACTACATGCACCTTGTACAGCATGTGTCTAGAACTTTTCCATTTTGAAATAACACATTCTAACCATTGAACAGAGACTTCCCATGTCAACCTCCTGCCAGCTCTTGGAACCACCCTTCTACTCTCTGCTTCTCGGAGTTTTCTTTCAGTTTTTGACCTTCCGTGACTGGCTTATTTCACTCTTACAAATGTCCTCCAAGTTCTTTCGTGTTGCTGCAAATGGCAGGATTTCCTTCTTTTTCAAAGACTGAATGACATTCCACTGTATGTGTACACCACATTTTCTTTATTAATTCATCTTCCCATGGACACTAGGCGGTTTTCCTATGTTGTGTATTGTGTATAATGCTGCAATGGACATGAGATTGTAGATATCTCTTGGACATTCTTGTTTTATCTCCTTTGTATATAAACCTAAATGAGTGATTGCTGGATTTTATGAGAGTTCTCAATAATTTTTGGGGGACCTCCATTCTGTTTTCCATAATGGCTACACCATTTTACATTACTAAAGGGTACAAAACAGGGTACAGAAGTTCCACTTCTTCACATCTTTGCCAGCATCCATTAATTTTCTTTCTTTTCTTCTTTTTCTTTCTTTTTTTTTTCTTTTGTTTGCAGTACACGGGCCTCTCATTGTTGTGAGGTCTCCCGTCGCGGAGCACAGGCGCCAAACGCACAGGCTCAGCGGCCATGGTTCATGGGCCAAGCCGCTCAGCGGCATGTGGGATCCTCTCAAACCGGGGCACGAACATGTGTCCCCTGCATCGGCAGGCGGACTCTCAACCACTGTGCCACCAGGGAAGCCCTAATTGTCTTTTTATAATACACATTCTAACAGGTGTGAGTGATATCTCCTTGTGGCTTGATTTCCATTTCCCTGATGCTTAGCGATGTTGAGCAAATTTTCATATGTAGATTGACCACTTGTATGTCTTTATGGAGAAATGTCTAGTGAAGCTTTTTACCCATTTTTAAACTCAGTTATTTGCCCGCTGTTTTTCTGAAATTGCCTTGTAGTAGTTTCTTTTATATTCTGGATATTGGTCCCTTATTCAGATGCAAGTTTTACACATATTTCCTCCCATCCTATAGGTTGCCTTTTCATTCTGTTGATTGTTGAAGAGACTATCCTTTCTTCACTTGGTAATCTTAGAACCTTGGCCAAGATCAGTTGGCCATATATATGTGCATTTATTTGGCGTCACTCTATTATATTTCATTGGTCTATCTCACTGTCTTGATGCCAGTAGCAGACTGTTTTGACTACTGTGGCATTTTTATGTGTTTTGAGTTCAGGAAGTGTTAATCTCCATCATTGCTCTTTGCTCTCAAGATTGTTTTATCTACTTGGGGGTGGGGGTTCCGTATGTATTTTAGGATTCTGTCCGCTTCTATAATAATGACATGGAATTTTGTGGGTTGTTGCGATATATGTGTACATCACTTTCTGTAGTATAGAAATGCCAACAGTATTTAATAGTCCAGTCTATGAACGTGGTATGTCATTCCAATTACTTGTCTCTTCTTTAATTTCTTTCCGCAATGTCCTGTAGTTTTCAGTATACAAATTTTTCACCTCCTACGGGGCCTTTTCCACTGCCTTCCTCAGGCCTTCTAGAGTCAGGGGTGAGAAGGATGGACTCATGCAGAGAGTGAAATGCCTCCCTCCCCTCTGCACCTACTCTCTGATTATGTCTAATACAGGTGTACTGGGCCATGCCCTTCACCTCTGTCTACAAGTGGGCCCCTTGCTGGGAATTCCTCTTGGATCTGAGTGTTGACTGTACTATTTCAGTGTCCACAAGGACTCTCGCAATGCCTGGCGTGGGTCCAAGAGCCCAAGATATACCTACATACGAATGATCAGATCAGGCCATCAAATTTTCTGCAGTAAAGAACAACCAGGGGAGGGGTGGCTGGTTGCCTCTTTCTCATCTTTGGATTTCTTAGAGCTGAGCTTTCCAGTGTGGTAGCCACTAACCAAATGTGTCTATTTATGATTAATTTAGTTCAAACAATAATTAACTCATTCTATTAAAAAATGCAAAAAGCACACACTTGCTTGGTCACACTAGCCATGTTTCAAGTGTGTCTGTAACATCTGGAATTTCAGGTTGGTAAGGTTGACGGTGAAAGCTATAAATGGGTCTATAGAAGTGAGGGGTCGAAAGGTGATTTTCTCAGCATCTCTCCCTCATTTGAAATTTTCAACGGTGATCAATATCTTATTGAAGGACTCTGTCTGCACAGAGCACAGGGGAGGTCTGAGAACCTGGAGGGAAGACCAGGGGGAGGCTGTGTGAGCCAGCAAGTCGAGTAGGAGAAATGGGTGGGTCAACTTGTATAATAACTTTATGCTCATGGTTGTGTCTGTACAGAATGCATCGTGGAGAGCATACATAACAGCGATGCTGATGACGATTCACGTAGCGAACAACTCTCAGGTAGGATCTAAAGCGAGACAATTCCTAGAACACTTGGGTTCCACCCGGTTCTTTAGAAACTAAGGAAGGTGAATATGAAATCAGGAAGAAGAAGGAAATATGTGTAGAATTCTGATTTGTTCTTTCCAAATTTTAATGATATAATAGTGTTATGGTGTCCATGTCCTTTGACTGTACTGTGCTTATAGTCATCTTTTCTTGCTTTGCCATTCAGAAATTTTCTTTCTCACAAGACTCCTCTTTCATTGCTTTTTCACTGCCAAAGATGAAAGGTTCATTTCTGTTTGATACCGGGAGGGTACTTTGCACCAGGATTTTGGTTTCCTTTTTACATTCACGTATGATGGCCATATCCTAGTGGGAACAAAACTCTCATAATCACTTGACACTGGAGAACAAGTTCTTATAGTGAGTGTCAGGTGGTGGATGAGACTTGAACTCTCCCCCTGTACACTTTCAGGACTTGTAGCTTCACCTTAGGTTTGTCCTCACTGTTTATTCCTCATGGAAAGGGCGCTCCCAGAGGTGGATGAGTCAGAGGACACATGCTTTGGGATCACTGCATGTGCTCAGTCTCCTCATTTCAGCCTCAGCACCTCCCAAGGCTGATGTGCTGACATGCTTCCATTTGAGAGGGCTCCACGTCCAGCTGCCCCTAAAGACCCTTCATGGCCGGCAGGAATTCTAGAGGACTGTGTGAAGGGGCTGCTGGGCTCGCTTCACACACTGGCTCTCACAGCCCTGCTAACCTGGTCTCCTGGGATTGACCAGGCCCAGGACAAAGACTCAGGGCAGCAGGACCCAGGGTCACTGCTCTTCTTACAACCCACTGCTCCATCCGGACAGCCCTGCCCCTGCTCCCCACACTCCCGTCCTGCCCACCCTCTGACCTTTCCTCAGGCCTGCCTTGGTCTTATCCTTCCCAGTTCTTCCAAGGCTGGGGTAAACCCTGGCAGGTGCTGTGTGTTTAGGAGGCTTCCCCTGCTGTAGAACTTTTGTTTCAGTATTCCAGACTAAGGGAATTGGGACAAGTTACTTTTAACTGTAATATTGCTTTCATCCTCTCTAAGGGGCTAAGAGGCTTACAGAGTTGTTTTGAAGTACCTAAGGTTAGCTCAGGCACAGGACACTTACTTCTTTTGTGAAGTTGGTTGCATATCTAGGCTATTGTGGAGAATGCTGCAATGAACCTAAGTTCAACTCATTGTGATACTGATTTAATTTCCTTTGGATATATACCCAGAACTGTGATTGCTGAATCATATGATATTTCTGTTTATAGTTTTATAAGGAATCCCCATACTCTTTTTCATAATAGCTGCACCATTTTACATTCCCACAGGCAGTGTACAAATTTTCCAATACCCCACATCTTGGCCTTGACTTGTGGGCTCTAGAGCACAGGCTTAGTAGTTGTGGTGCACGGGCTTAGTTGCTCCATGGCTGGATTCTTAGTGAACAAAACTGGGTTTCAGCATGCCTACTACTGGGTCAATTACAACTTCATTTAATAAGAAATCTCATCCCTTAGTAGGTCTCATAGCATTCTGAATGGTTATGATACATCTCTCTGCCACTTCCCTCATTCTAACTGTTTCCTATTAGAGTCTCGGGATGAGTCCTCCCCTCTTACCTGAAGCACCTAGTGCTAGTCAGGCCTCCTTCCTTTTGCAGGGAGCCCATGCTTGTACCCACATGCCACACCCAGTTCTGGAGGAGTCCGAGAAAGAAGGAGCCTTCAGGAGTAGATGGAGGAAATTCACTCCACCTTTCTCCTTTGAGGCTAATATTCACTATCGGATTCTGTGCTAAGGAAACGAAATGTCCTTCTCCTGTGGAAAGTCTGTCTTCCATCACTTGTGCCGGCCCTGTTTCTGTGTGCTGGGCAAGAAACACTGCGTACAGTGAAGACAGAACCAAGAGATCTACCCCAGGGATTGAGCTCAGGGTGGGCACTGACTCCCTTCCCAGGAGGGCGGAGAGGAGGTTGTGCTTTGCAAGGTGGGACAGAGAAACCAAGCAGTGTGACAAGAGCATCTCCACTCATGTTGCTGTGCAAACTGCCAGATGAAGTAGGTTCTTGGTATTTTCTGAAGGCTTTTGCAAGCAAACAAGTCTGGGAGTAAAGTCAATTAAAACATGGAAAGTTATACTTAAAAATTTTTTTTCGATAGTGAGTCCTCTGAGAAATACATACTTTAATAGAATATGATTGCCTTATATGTGTCAATATTTTCCCCACCAAAGAAAACACTGAAAATGCTTGATTGTAAAATGTCACTTGTTTACCCAAGAGACTGTGTAAGAGTAAAGTTGTTCTAGAAATCCTCAATCCCTAGGTCGTAGTTTCCTGATGGTGCTGAAGGGAACCCTGGTGTGCGATTCAGTGCCTGCTACTCACAGGGAGGCTCTTAAGAACGCAGAGACCCGCTCAGTGGACCCCACGTGTGAGGACAGGATTGGAGCCTCGGGCTGGACTTGAAGAGGGAAATGCTTTAGAGAAGTGGAAGGAGATACAGGAAGGGCACCTGAGCCATGGGGAGTCAGGGGTGGTTGGTTTAGAGATCAAGGAAAAGTGTACACCTGAGCACAGCCTGGGCCACACTTAGGATGCTATTGGCACTTCTGCTTGAATGGGGAAGAGAAAGGACATCCCCCTCTTGCTGGAGTGTACTCTGGAGAGATGTCTTCTTTAAAGCCTGGGGAGAGGAGCTTCTGTCCCATTATCTCCTGATACCTGTGTACATTCGAGACCCTTCCTCCTTTCTTCTTTCCCTCTGTTGACTCCCTTTCCTTATTTTTCTTCTTTTTTCCCCTTTTTCCACTTGGTATTTATTTTACATATGTATATTTTATTGTTGTAAAAGTACACATACGACGAAATCCAACGTCTTAACAAGTTTTGAAATGTCCAGTCAGTCCTGTTGACTACATGCACCTTGTACAGCATGTGTCTAGAACTTTTCCATTTTGAAATAACACATTCTAACCATTGAACAGAGACTTCCCATGTCAACCTCCTGCCAGCTCTTGGAACCACCCTTCTACTCTCTGCTTCTCGGAGTTTTCTTTCAGTTTTTGACCTTCCGTGACTGGCTTATTTCACTCTTACAAATGTCCTCCAAGTTCTTTCGTGTTGCTGCAAATGGCAGGATTTCCTTCTTTTTCAAAGACTGAATGACATTCCACTGTATGTGTACACCACATTTTCTTTATTAATTCATCTTCCCATGGACACTAGGCGGTTTTCCTATGTTGTGTATTGTGTATAATGCTGCAATGGACATGAGATTGTAGATATCTCTTGGACATTCTTGTTTTATCTCCTTTGTATATAAACCTAAATGAGTGATTGCTGGATTTTATGAGAGTTCTCAATAATTTTTGGGGGACCTCCATTCTGTTTTCCATAATGGCTACACCATTTTACATTACTAAAGGGTACAAAACAGGGTACAGAAGTTCCACTTCTTCACATCTTTGCCAGCATCCATTAATTTTCTTTCTTTTCTTCTTTTTCTTTCTTTTTTTTTTTCTTTTGTTTGCAGTACACGGGCCTCTCATTGTTGTGAGGTCTCCCGTCGCGGAGCACAGGCGCCAAACGCACAGGCTCAGCGGCCATGGTTCATGGGCCAAGCCGCTCAGCGGCATGTGGGATCCTCTCAAACCGGGGCACGAACATGTGTCCCCTGCATCGGCAGGCGGACTCTCAACCACTGTGCCACCAGGGAAGCCCTAATTGTCTTTTTATAATACACATTCTAACAGGTGTGAGTGATATCTCCTTGTGGCTTGATTTCCATTTCCCTGATGCTTAGCGATGTTGAGCAAATTTTCATATGTAGATTGACCACTTGTATGTCTTTATGGAGAAATGTCTAGTGAAGCTTTTTACCCATTTTTAAACTCAGTTATTTGCCCGCTGTTTTTCTGAAATTGCCTTGTAGTAGTTTCTTTTATATTCTGGATATTGGTCCCTTATTCAGATGCAAGTTTTACACATATTTCCTCCCATCCTATAGGTTGCCTTTTCATTCTGTTGATTGTTGAAGAGACTATCCTTTCTTCACTTGGTAATCTTAGAACCTTGGCCAAGATCAGTTGGCCATATATATGTGCGTTTATTTGGCGTCTCTCTATTATATTTCATTGGTCTATCTCACTGTCTTGATGCCAGTAGCAGACTGTTTTGACTACTGTGGCATTGTTATGTGTTTTGAGTTCAGGAAGTGTTCATCTCCATCATTGCTCTTTGCTCTCAAGATTGTTTTATCTACTTTGGGGGGGGTTAAATATGTATTTTAGGATTCTGTCCGCTTCTATAATAATGACATGGAATTTTGTGGGTTGTTGCGATATATGTGTACATCACTTTCTGTAGTATAGAAATGCCAACAATATTTAATAGTCCAGTCTATGAACGTGGTATGTCATTCCAATTACTTGTCTCTTCTTTAATTTCTTTCCGCAATGTCCTGTAGTTTTCAGTATACAAATTTTTCACCTCCTACGGGGCCTTTTCCACTGCCTTCCTCAGGTCTTCTAGAGTCAGGGGTGAGAAGGATGGACTCATGCAGAGAGTGAAATGCCTCCCTCCCCTCTGCACCTACTCTCTGATTATGTCTAATACAGGTGTACTGGGCCATGCCCTTCACCTCTGTCTACAAGTGGGCCCCTTGCTGGGAATTCCTCTTGGATCTGAGTGTTGACTGTACTATTTCAGTGTCCACAAGGACTCTCGCAATGCCTGGCGTGGGTCCAAGAGCCCAAGATATACCTACATACGAATGATCAGATCAGGCCATCAAATTTTCTGCAGTAAAGAACAACCAGGGGAGGGGTGGCTGGTTGCCTCTTTCTCATCTTTGGATTTCTTAGAGCTGAGCTTTCCAGTGTGGTAGCCACTAACCAAATGTGTCTATTTATGATTAATTTAGTTCAAACAATAATTAACTCATTCTATTAAACAATGCAAAAAACACACACTTGCTTGGTCACACTAGCCATGTTTCAAGTGTGTCTGTAACATCTGGAATTTCAGGTTGGTAAGGTTGACGGTGAAAGCTATAAATGGGTCTATAGAAGTGAGGGGTCGAAAGGTGATTTTCTCAGCATCTCTCCCTCATTTGAAATTTTCAACGGTGATCAATATCTTATTGAAGGACTCTGTCTGCACAGAGCACAGGGGAGGTCTGAGAACCTGGAGGGAAGACCAGGGGGAGGCTGTGTGAGCCAGCAAGTCGAGTAGGAGAAATGGGTGGGTCAACTTGTATAATAACTTTATGCTCATGGTTGTGTCTGTACAGAATGCATCGTGGAGAGCATACATAACAGCGATGCTGATGACGATTCACGTAGCGAACAACTCTCAGGTAGGATCTAAAGCGAGACAATTCCTAGAACACTTGGGTTCCACCCGGTTCTTTAGAAACTAAGGAAGGTGAATATGAAATCAGGAAGAAGAAGGAAATATGTGTAGAATTCTGATTTGTTCTTTCCAAATTTTAATGATATAATAGAGTTATGGTGTCCATGTCCTTTGACTGTACTGTGCTTATAGTCATCTTTTCTTGCTTTGCCATTCAGAAATTTTCTTTCTCACAAGACTCCTCTTTCATTGCTTTTTCACTGCCAAAGATGAAAGGTTCATTTCTGTTTGATACCGGGAGGGTACTTTGCACCAGGATTTTGGTTTCCTTTTTACATTCACGTATGATGGCCATATCCTAGTGGGAACAAAACTCTCATAATCACTTGACACTGGAGAACAAGTTCTTATAGTGAGTGTCAGGTGGTGGATGAGACTTGAACTCTCCCCCTGTACACTTTCAGGACTTGTAGCTTCACCTTAGGTTTGTCCTCACTGTTTATTCCTCATGGAAAGGGCGCTCCCAGAGGTGGATGAGTCAGAGGACACATGCTTTGGGATCACTGCATGTGCTCAGTCTCCTCATTTCAGCCTCAGCACCTCCCAAGGCTGATGTGCTGACATGCTTCCATTTGAGAGGGCTCCACGTCCAGCTGCCCCTAAAGACCCTTCATGGCCGGCAGGAATTCTAGAGGACTGTGTGAAGGGGCTGCTGGGCTCGCTTCACACACTGGCTCTCACAGCCCTGCTAACCTGGTCTCCTGGGATTGACCAGGCCCAGGACAAAGACTCAGGGCAGCAGGACCCAGGGTCACTGCTCTTCTTACAACCCACTGCTCCATCCGGACAGCCCTGCCCCTGCTCCCCACACTCCCGTCCTGCCCACCCTCTGACCTTTCCTCAGGCCTGCCTTGGTCTTATCCTTCCCAGTTCTTCCAAGGCTGGGGTAAACCCTGGCAGGTGCTGTGTGTTTAGGAGGCTTCCCCTGCTGTAGAACTTTTGTTTCAGTATTCCAGACTAAGGGAATTGGGACAAGTTACTTTTAACTGTAATATTGCTTTCATCCTCTCTAAGGGGCTAAGAGGCTTACAGAGTTGTTTTGAAGTACCTAAGGTTAGCTCAGGCACAGGACACTTACTTCTTTTGTGAAGTTGGTTGCATATCTAGGCTATTGTGGAGAATGCTGCAATGAACCTAAGTTCAACTCATTGTGATACTGATTTAATTTCCTTTGGATATATACCCAGAACTGTGATTGCTGAATCATATGATATTTCTGTTTATAGTTTTATAAGGAATCCCCATACTCTTTTTCATAATAGCTGCACCATTTTACATTCCCACAGGCAGTGTACAAATTTTCCAATACCCCACATCTTGGCCTTGACTTGTGGGCTCTAGAGCACAGGCTTAGTAGTTGTGGTGCACGGGCTTAGTTGCTCCATGGCTGGATTCTTAGTGAACAAAACTGGGTTTCAGCATGCCTACTACTGTGTCAATTACAACTTCATTTAATAAGAAATCTCATCCCTTAGTAGGTCTCATAGCATTCTGAATGGTTATGATACATCTCTCTGCCACTTCCCTCATTCTAACTGTTTCCTATTAGAGTCTCGGGATGAGTCCTCCCCTCTTACCTGAAGCACCTAGTGCTAGTCAGGCCTCCTTCCTTTTGCAGGGAGCCCATGCTTGTACCCACATGCCACACCCAGTTCTGGAGGAGTCCGAGAAAGAAGGAGCCTTCAGGAGTAGATGGAGGAAATTCACTCCACCTTTCTCCTTTGAGGCTAATATTCACTATCGGATTCTGTGCTAAGGAAACGAAATGTCCTTCTCCTGTGGAAAGTCTGTCTTCCATCACTTGTGCCGGCCCTGTTTCTGTGTGCTGGGCAAGAAACACTGCGTACAGTGAAGACAGAACCAAGAGATCTACCCCAGGGATTGAGCTCAGGGTGGGCACTGACTCCCTTCCCAGGAGGGCGGAGAGGAGGTTGTGCTTTGCAAGGTGGGACAGAGAAACCAAGCAGTGTGACAAGAGCATCTCCACTCATGTTGCTGTGCAAACTGCCAGATGAAGTAGGTTCTTGGTATTTTCTGA
Organism: Mesoplodon mirus; assembly: GCF_964341445.2. Lineage (NCBI taxonomy): Eukaryota > Metazoa > Chordata > Mammalia > Artiodactyla > Ziphiidae > Mesoplodon > Mesoplodon mirus. The sequence goes on from NW_028295299.1 coordinate 64,223, forward strand.
AGGCTTTTGCAAGCAAACAAGTCTGGGAGTAAAGTCAATTAAAACATGGAAAGTTATACTTAAAAATTTTTTTTCGATAGTGAGTCCTCTGAGAAATACATACTTTAATAGAATATGATTGCCTTATATGTGTCAATATTTTCCCCACCAAAGAAAACACTGAAAATGCTTGATTGTAAAATGTCACTTGTTTACCCAAGAGACTGTGTAAGAGTAAAGTTGTTCTAGAAATCCTCAATCCCTAGGTCGTAGTTTCCTGATGGTGCTGAGGGGAACCCTGGTGTGCGATTCAGTGCCTGCTACTCACAGGGAGGCTCTTAAGAACGCAGAGACCCGCTCAGTGGACCCCACGTGTGAGGACAGGATTGGAGCCTCGGGCTGGACTTGAAGAGGGAAATGCTTTAGAGAAGTGGAAGGAGATACAGGAAGGGCACCTGAGCCATGGGGAGTCAGGGGTGGTTGGTTTAGAGATCAAGGAAAAGTGTACACCTGAGCACAGCCTGGGCCACACTTAGGATGCTATTGGCACTTCTGCTTGAATGGGGAAGAGAAAGGACATCCCCCTCTTGCTGGAGTGTACTCTGGAGAGATGTCTTCTTTAAAGCCTGGGGAGAGGAGCTTCTGTCCCATTATCTCCTGATACCTGTGTACATTCGAGACCCTTCCTCCTTTCTTCTTTCCCTCTGTTGACTCCCTTTCCTTATTTTTCTTCTTTTTTCCCCTTTTTCCACTTGGTATTTATTTTACATATGTATATTTTATTGTTGTAAAAGTACACATACGACGAAATCCAACGTCTTAACAAGTTTTGAAATGTCCAGTCAGTCCTGTTGACTACATGCACCTTGTACAGCATGTGTCTAGAACTTTTCCATTTTGAAATAACACATTCTAACCATTGAACAGAGACTTCCCATGTCAACCTCCTGCCAGCTCTTGGAACCACCCTTCTACTCTCTGCTTCTCGGAGTTTTCTTTCAGTTTTTGACCTTCCGTGACTGGCTTATTTCACTCTTACAAATGTCCTCCAAGTTCTTTCGTGTTGCTGCAAATGGCAGGATTTCCTTCTTTTTCAAAGACTGAATGACATTCCACTGTATGTGTACACCACATTTTCTTTATTAATTCATCTTCCCATGGACACTAGGCGGTTTTCCTATGTTGTGTATTGTGTATAATGCTGCAATGGACATGAGATTGTAGATATCTCTTGGACATTCTTGTTTTATCTCCTTTGTATATAAACCTAAATGAGTGATTGCTGGATTTTATGAGAGTTCTCAATAATTTTTGGGGGACCTCCATTCTGTTTTCCATAATGGCTACACCATTTTACATTACTAAAGGGTACAAAACAGGGTACAGAAGTTCCACTTCTTCACATCTTTGCCAGCATCCATTAATTTTCTTTCTTTTCTTCTTTTTCTTTCTTTTTTTTTTTCTTTTGTTTGCAGTACACGGGCCTCTCATTGTTGTGAGGTCTCCCGTCGCGGAGCACAGGCGCCAAACGCACAGGCTCAGCGGCCATGGTTCATGGGCCAAGCCGCTCAGCGGCATGTGGGATCCTCTCAAACCGGGGCACGAACATGTGTCCCCTGCATCGGCAGGCGGACTCTCAACCACTGTGCCACCAGGGAAGCCCTAATTGTCTTTTTATAATACACATTCTAACAGGTGTGAGTGATATCTCCTTGTGGCTTGATTTCCATTTCCCTGATGCTTAGCGATGTTGAGCAAATTTTCATATGTAGATTGACCACTTGTATGTCTTTATGGAGAAATGTCTAGTGAAGCTTTTTACCCATTTTTAAACTCAGTTATTTGCCCGCTGTTTTTCTGAAATTGCCTTGTAGTAGTTTCTTTTATATTCTGGATATTGGTCCCTTATTCAGATGCAAGTTTTACACATATTTCCTCCCATCCTATAGGTTGCCTTTTCATTCTGTTGATTGTTGAAGAGACTATCCTTTCTTCACTTGGTAATCTTAGAACCTTGGCCAAGATCAGTTGGCCATATATATGTGCGTTTATTTGGCGTCTCTCTATTATATTTCATTGGTCTATCTCACTGTCTTGATGCCAGTAGCAGACTGTTTTGACTACTGTGGCATTGTTATGTGTTTTGAGTTCAGGAAGTGTTCATCTCCATCATTGCTCTTTGCTCTCAAGATTGTTTTATCTACTTTGGGGGGGGTTAAATATGTATTTTAGGATTCTGTCCGCTTCTATAATAATGACATGGAATTTTGTGGGTTGTTGCGATATATGTGTACATCACTTTCTGTAGTATAGAAATGCCAACAGTATTTAATAGTCCAGTCTATGAACGTGGTATGTCATTCCAATTACTTGTCTCTTCTTTAATTTCTTTCCGCAATGTCCTGTAGTTTTCAGTATACAAATTTTTCACCTCCTACGGGGCCTTTTCCACTGCCTTCCTCAGGTCTTCTAGAGTCAGGGGTGAGAAGGATGGACTCATGCAGAGAGTGAAATGCCTCCCTCCCCTCTGCACCTACTCTCTGATTATGTCTAATACAGGTGTACTGGGCCATGCCCTTCACCTCTGTCTACAAGTGGGCCCCTTGCTGGGAATTCCTCTTGGATCTGAGTGTTGACTGTACTATTTCAGTGTCCACAAGGACTCTCGCAATGCCTGGCGTGGGTCCAAGAGCCCAAGATATACCTACATACGAATGATCAGATCAGGCCATCAAATTTTCTGCAGTAAAGAACAACCAGGGGAGGGGTGGCTGGTTGCCTCTTTCTCATCTTTGGATTTCTTAGAGCTGAGCTTTCCAGTGTGGTAGCCACTAACCAAATGTGTCTATTTATGATTAATTTAGTTCAAACAATAATTAACTCATTCTATTAAAAAATGCAAAAAACACACACTTGCTTGGTCACACTAGCCATGTTTCAAGTGTGTCTGTAACATCTGGAATTTCAGGTTGGTAAGGTTGACGGTGAAAGCTATAAATGGGTCTATAGAAGTGAGGGGTCGAAAGGTGATTTTCTCAGCATCTCTCCCTCATTTGAAATTTTCAACGGTGATCAATATCTTATTGAAGGACTCTGTCTGCACAGAGCACAGGGGAGGTCTGAGAACCTGGAGGGAAGACCAGGGGGAGGCTGTGTGAGCCAGCAAGTCGAGTAGGAGAAATGGGTGGGTCAACTTGTATAATAACTTTATGCTCATGGTTGTGTCTGTACAGAATGCATCGTGGAGAGCATACATAACAGCGATGCTGATGACGATTCACATAGCGAACAACTCTCAGGTAGGATCTAAAGCGAGACAATTCCTAGAACACTTGGGTTCCACCCGGTTCTTTAGAAACTAAGGAAGGTGAATATGAAATCAGGAAGAAGAAGGAAATATGTGTAGAATTCTGATTTGTTCTTTCCAAATTTTAATGATATAATAGAGTTATGGTGTCCATGTCCTTTGACTGTACTGTGCTTATAGTCATCTTTTCTTGCTTTGCCATTCAGAAATTTTCTTTCTCACAAGACTCCTCTTTCATTGCTTTTTCACTGCCAAAGATGAAAGGTTCATTTCTGTTTGATACCGGGAGGGTATTTTGCACCAGGATTTTGGTTTCCTTTTTACATTCACGTATGATGGCCATATCCTAGTGGGAACAAAACTCTCATAATCACTTGACACTGGAGAACAAGTTCTTATAGTGAGTGTCAGGTGGTGGATGAGACTTGAACTCTCCCCCTGTACACTTTCAGGACTTGTAGCTTCACCTTAGGTTTGTCCTCACTGTTTATTCCTCATGGAAAGGGCGCTCCCAGAGGTGGATGAGTCAGAGGACACATGCTTTGGGATCACTGCATGTGCTCAGTCTCCTCATTTCAGCCTCAGCACCTCCCAAGGCTGATGTGCTGACATGCTTCCATTTGAGAGGGCTCCACGTCCAGCTGCCCCTAAAGACCCTTCATGGCCGGCAGGAATTCTAGAGGACTGTGTGAAGGGGCTGCTGGGCTCGCTTCACACACTGGCTCTCACATCCCTGCTATCCTGGTCTCCTGGGATTGACCAGGCCCAGGACAAAGACTCAGGGCAGCAGGACCCAGGGTCACTGCTCTTCTTACAACCCACTGCTCCATCCGGACAGCCCTGCCCCTGCTCCCCACACTCCCGTCCTGCCCACCCTCTGACCTTTCCTCAGGCCTGCCTTGGTCTTATCCTTCCCAGTTCTTCCAAGGCTGGGGTAAACCCTGGCAGGTGCTGTGTGTTTAGGAGGCTTCCCCTGCTGTAGAACTTCTGTTTCAGTACTCCAGACTAAGGGAATTGGGACAAGTTACTTTTAACTGTAATATTGCTTTCATCCTCTCTAAGGGGCTAAGAGGCTTACAGAGTTGTTTTGAAGTACCTAAGGTTAGCTCAGGCACAGGACACTTACTTCTTTTGTGAAGTTGGTTGCATATCTAGGCTATTGTGGAGAATGCTGCAATGAACCTAAGTTCAACTCATTGTGATACTGATTTAATTTCCTTTGGATATATACCCAGAACTGTGATTGCTGAATCATATGATATTTCTGTTTATAATTTTATAAGGAATCCCCATACTCTTTTTCATAATAGCTGCACCATCTTACATTCCCACAGGCAGTGTACAAATTTTCCAATACCCCACATCTTGGCCTTGACTTGTGGGCTCTAGAGCACAGGCTTAGTAGTTGTGGTGCACGGGCTTAGTTGCTCCATGGCTGGATTCTTAGTGAACAAAACTGGGTTTCAGCATGCCTACTACTGTGTCAATTACAACTTCATTTAATAAGAAATCTCATCCCTTAGTAGGTCTCATAGCATTCTGAATGGTTATGATACATCTCTCTGCCACTTCCCTCATTCTAACTGTTTCCTATTAGAGTCTCGGGATGAGTCCTCCCCTCTTACCTGAAGCACCTAGTGCTAGTCAGGCCTCCTTCCTTTTGCAGGGAGCCCATGCTTGTACCCACATGCCACACCCAGTTCTGGAGGAGTCCGAGAAAGAAGGAGCCTTCAGGAGTAGATGGAGGAAATTCACTCCACCTTTCTCCTTTGAGGCTAATATTCACTATCGGATTCTGTGCTAAGGAAACGAAATGTCCTTCTCCTGTGGAAAGTCTGTCTTCCATCACTTGTGCCGGCCCTGTTTCTGTGTGCTGGGCAAGAAACGCTGCATACAGTGAAGACAGAACCAAGAGATCTACCCCAGGGATTGAGCTCAGGGTGGGCACTGACTCCCTTCCCAGGAGGGCGGAGAGGAGGTTGTGCTTTGCAAGGTGGGACAGAGAAACCAAGCAGTGTGACAAGAGCATCTCCACTCATGTTGCTGTGCAAACTGCCAGATGAAGTAGGTTCTTGGTATTTTCTGAAGGCTTTTGCAAGCAAACAAGTCTGGGAGTAAAGTCAATTAAAACATGGAAAGTTATACTTAAAAATTTTTTTTCGATAGTGAGTCCTCTGAGAAATACATACTTTAATAGAATATGATTGCCTTATATGTGTCAATATTTTCCCCACCAAAGAAAACACTGAAAATGCTTGATTGTAAAATGTCACTTGTTTACCCAAGAGACTGTGTAAGAGTAAAGTTGTTCTAGAAATCCTCAATCCCTAGGTCGTAGTTTCCTGATGGTGCTGAGGGGAACCCTGGTGTGCGATTCAGTGCCTGCTACTCACAGGGAGGCTCTTAAGAACGCAGAGACCCGCTCAGTGGACCCCACGTGTGAGGACAGGATTGGAGCCTCGGGCTGGACTTGAAGAGGGAAATGCTTTAGAGAAGTGGAAGGAGATACAGGAAGGGCACCTGAGCCATGGGGAGTCAGGGGTGGTTGGTTTAGAGATCAAGGAAAAGTGTACACCTGAGCACAGCCTGGGCCACACTTAGGATGCTATTGGCACTTCTGCTTGAATGGGGAAGAGAAAGGACATCCCCCTCTTGCTGGAGTGTACTCTGGAGAGATGTCTTCTTTAAAGCCTGGGGAGAGGAGCTTCTGTCCCATTATCTCCTGATACCTGTGTACATTCGAGACCCTTCCTCCTTTCTTCTTTCCCTCTGTTGACTCCCTTTCCTTATTTTTCTTCTTTTTTCCCCTTTTTCCACTTGGTATTTATTTTACATATGTATATTTTATTGTTGTAAAAGTACACATACGACGAAATCCAACGTCTTAACAAGTTTTGAAATGTCCAGTCAGTCCTGTTGACTACATGCACCTTGTACAGCATGTGTCTAGAACTTTTCCATTTTGAAATAACACATTCTAACCATTGAACAGAGACTTCCCATGTCAACCTCCTGCCAGCTCTTGGAACCACCCTTCTACTCTCTGCTTCTCGGAGTTTTCTTTCAGTTTTTGACCTTCCGTGACTGGCTTATTTCACTCTTACAAATGTCCTCCAAGTTCTTTCGTGTTGCTGCAAATGGCAGGATTTCCTTCTTTTTCAAAGACTGAATGACATTCCACTGTATGTGTACACCACATTTTCTTTATTAATTCATCTTCCCATGGACACTAGGCGGTTTTCCTATGTTGTGTATTGTGTATAATGCTGCAATGGACATGAGATTGTAGATATCTCTTGGACATTCTTGTTTTATCTCCTTTGTATATAAACCTAAATGAGTGATTGCTGGATTTTATGAGAGTTCTCAATAATTTTTGGGGGACCTCCATTCTGTTTTCCATAATGGCTACACCATTTTACATTACTAAAGGGTACAAAACAGGGTACAGAAGTTCCACTTCTTCACATCTTTGCCAGCATCCATTAATTTTCTTTCTTTTCTTCTTTTTCTTTCTTTTTTCTTTCTTTTGTTTGCAGTACACGGGCCTCTCATTGTTGTGAGGTCTCCCGTCGCGGAGCACAGGCGCCAAACGCACAGGCTCAGCGGCCATGGTTCATGGGCCAAGCCGCTCAGCGGCATGTGGGATCCTCTCAAACCGGGGCACGAACATGTGTCCCCTGCATCGGCAGGCGGACTCTCAACCACTGTGCCACCAGGGAAGCCCTAATTGTCTTTTTATAATACACATTCTAACAGGTGTGAGTGATATCTCCTTGTGGCTTGATTTCCATTTCCCTGATGCTTAGCGATGTTGAGCAAATTTTCATATGTAGATTGACCACTTGTATGTCTTTATGGAGAAATGTCTAGTGAAACTTTTTACCCATTTTTAAACTCAGTTATTTGCCCGCTGTTTTTCTGAAATTGCCTTGTAGTAGTTTCTTTTATATTCTGGATATTGGTCCCTTATTCAGATGCAAGTTTTACACATATTTCCTCCCATCCTATAGGTTGCCTTTTCATTCTGTTGATTGTTGAAGAGACTATCCTTTCTTCACTTGGTAATCTTAGAACCTTGGCCAAGATCAGTTGGCCATATATATGTGCGTTTATTTGGCATCTCTCTATTATATTTCATTGGTCTATCTCACTGTCTTGATGCCAGTAGCAGACTGTTTTGACTACTGTGGCATTGTTATGTGTTTTGAGTTCAGGAAGTGTTCATCTCCATCATTGCTCTTTGCTCTCAAGATTGTTTTATCTACTTTGGGGGGGGTTAAATATGTATTTTAGGATTCTGTCCGCTTCTATAATAATGACATGGAATTTTGTGGGTTGTTGCGATATATGTGTACATCACTTTCTGTAGTATAGAAATGCCAACAGTATTTAATAGTCCAGTCTATGAACGTGGTATGTCATTCCAATTACTTGTCTCTTCTTTAATTTCTTTCCGCAATGTCCTGTAGTTTTCAGTATACAAATTTTTCACCTCCTACGGGGCCTTTTCCACTGCCTTCCTCAGGCCTTCTAGAGTCAGGGGTGAGAAGGATGGACTCATGCAGAGAGTGAAATGCCTCCCTCCCCTCTGCACCTACTCTCTGATTATGTCTAATACAGGTGTACTGGGCCATGCCCTTCACCTCTGTCTACAAGTGGGCCCCTTGCTGGGAATTCCTCTTGGATCTGAGTGTTGACTGTACTATTTCAGTGTCCACAAGGACTCTCGCAATGCCTGGCGTGGGTCCAAGAGCCCAAGATATACCTACATACGAATGATCAGATCAGGCCATCAAATTTTCTGCAGTAAAGAACAACCAGGGGAGGGGTGGCTGGTTGCCTCTTTCTCATCTTTGGATTTCTTAGAGCTGAGCTTTCCAGTGTGGTAGCCACTAACCAAATGTGTCTATTTATGATTAATTTAGTTCAAACAATAATTAACTCATTCTATTAAAAAATGCAAAAAACACACACTTGCTTGGTCACACTAGCCATGTTTCAAGTGTGTCTGTAACATCTGGAATTTCAGGTTGGTAAGGTTGACGGTGAAAGCTATAAATGGGTCTATAGAAGTGAGGGGTCGAAAGGTGATTTTCTCAGCATCTCTCCCTCATTTGAAATTTTCAACGGTGATCAATATCTTATTGAAGGACTCTGTCTGCACAGAGCACAGGGGAGGTATGAGAACCTGGAGGGAAGACCAGGGGGAGGCTGTGTGAGCCAGCAAGTCGAGTAGGAGAAATGGGTGGGTCAACTTGTATAATAACTTTATGCTCATGGTTGTGTCTGTACAGAATGCATCGTGGAGAGCATACATAACAGCGATGCTGATGACGATTCACATAGCGAACAACTCTCAGGTAGGATCTAAAGCGAGACAATTCCTAGAACACTTGGGTTCCACCCGGTTCTTTAGAAACTAAGGAAGGTGAATATGAAATCAGGAAGAAGAAGGAAATATGTGTAGAATTCTGATTTGTTCTTTCCAAATTTTAATGATATAATAGAGTTATGGTGTCCATGTCCTTTGACTGTACTGTGCTTATAGTCATCTTTTCTTGCTTTGCCATTCAGAAATTTTCTTTCTCACAAGACTCCTCTTTCATTGCTTTTTCACTGCCAAAGATGAAAGGTTCATTTCTGTTTGATACCGGGAGGGTATTTTGCACCAGGATTTTGGTTTCCTTTTTACATTCACGTATGATGGCCATATCCTAGTGGGAACAAAACTCTCATAATCACTTGACACTGGAGAACAAGTTCTTATAGTGAGTGTCAGGTGGTGGATGAGACTTGAACTCTCCCCCTGTACACTTTCAGGACTTGTAGCTTCACCTTAGGTTTGTCCTCACTGTTTATTCCTCATGGAAAGGGCGCTCCCAGAGGTGGATGAGTCAGAGGACACATGCTTTGGGATCACTGCATGTGCTCAGTCTCCTCATTTCAGCCTCAGCACCTCCCAAGGCTGATGTGCTGACATGCTTCCATTTGAGAGGGCTCCACGTCCAGCTGCCCCTAAAGACCCTTCATGGCCGGCAGGAATTCTAGAGGACTGTGTGAAGGGGCTGCTGGGCTCGCTTCACACACTGGCTCTCACATCCCTGCTATCCTGGTCTCCTGGGATTGACCAGGCCCAGGACAAAGACTCAGGGCAGCAGGACCCAGGGTCACTGCTCTTCTTACAACCCACTGCTCCATCCGGACAGCCCTGCCCCTGCTCCCCACACTCCCGTCCTGCCCACCCTCTGACCTTTCCTCAGGCCTGCCTTGGTCTTATCCTTCCCAGTTCTTCCAAGGCTGGGGTAAACCCTGGCAGGTGCTGTGTGTTTAGGAGGCTTCCCCTGCTGTAGAACTTCTGTTTCAGTACTCCAGACTAAGGGAATTGGGACAAGTTACTTTTAACTGTAATATTGCTTTCATCCTCTCTAAGGGGCTAAGAGGCTTACAGAGTTGTTTTGAAGTACCTAAGGTTAGCTCAGGCACAGGACACTTACTTCTTTTGTGAAGTTGGTTGCATATCTAGGCTATTGTGGAGAATGCTGCAATGAACCTAAGTTCAACTCATTGTGATACTGATTTAATTTCCTTTGGATATATACCCAGAACTGTGATTGCTGAATCATATGATATTTCTGTTTATAATTTTATAAGGAATCCCCATACTCTTTTTCATAATAGCTGCACCATCTTACATTCCCACAGGCAGTGTACAAATTTTCCAATACCCCACATCTTGGCCTTGACTTGTGGGCTCTAGAGCACAGGCTTAGTAGTTGTGGTGCACGGGCTTAGTTGCTCCATGGCTGGATTCTTAGTGAACAAAACTGGGTTTCAGCATGCCTACTACTGTGTCAATTACAACTTCATTTAATAAGAAATCTCATCCCTTAGTAGGTCTCATAGCATTCTGAATGGTTATGATACATCTCTCTGCCACTTCCCTCATTCTAACTGTTTCCTATTAGAGTCTCGGGATGAGTCCTCCCCTCTTACCTGAAGCACCTAGTGCTAGTCAGGCCTCCTTCCTTTTGCAGGGAGCCCATGCTTGTATCCACATGCCACACCCAGTTCTGGAGGAGTCCGAGAAAGAAGGAGCCTTCAGGAGTAGATGGAGGAAATTCACTCCACCTTTCTCCTTTGAGGCTAATATTCACTATCGGATTCTGTGCTAAGGAAACGAAATGTCCTTCTCCTGTGGAAAGTCTGTCTTCCATCACTTGTGCCGGCCCTGTTTCTGTGTGCTGGGCAAGAAACGCTGCATACAGTGAAGACAGAACCAAGAGATCTACCCCAGGGATTGAGCTCAGGGTGGGCACTGACTCCCTTCCCAGGAGGGCGGAGAGGAGGTTGTGCTTTGCAAGGTGGGACAGAGAAACCAAGCAGTGTGACAAGAGCATCTCCACTCATGTTGCTGTGCAAACTGCCAGATGAAGTAGGTTCTTGGTATTTTCTGAAGGCTTTTGCAAGCAAACAAGTCTGGGAGTAAAGTCAATTAAAACATGGAAAGTTATACTTAAAAATTTTTTTTCGATAGTGAGTCCTCTGAGAAATACATACTTTAATAGAATATGATTGCCTTATATGTGTCAATATTTTCCCCACCAAAGAAAACACTGAAAATGCTTGATTGTAAAATGTCACTTGTTTACCCAAGAGACTGTGTAAGAGTAAAGTTGTTCTAGAAATCCTCAATCCCTAGGTCGTAGTTTCCTGATGGTGCTGAGGGGAACCCTGGTGTGCGATTCAGTGCCTGCTACTCACAGGGAGGCTCTTAAGAACGCAGAGACCCGCTCAGTGGACCCCACGTGTGAGGACAGGATTGGAGCCTCGGGCTGGACTTGAAGAGGGAAATGCTTTAGAGAAGTGGAAGGAGATACAGGAAGGGCACCTGAGCCATGGGGAGTCAGGGGTGGTTGGTTTAGAGATCAAGGAAAAGTGTACACCTGAGCACAGCCTGGGCCACACTTAGGATGCTATTGGCACTTCTGCTTGAATGGGGAAGAGAAAGGACATCCCCCTCTTGCTGGAGTGTACTCTGGAGAGATGTCTTCTTTAAAGCCTGGGGAGAGGAGCTTCTGTCCCATTATCTCCTGATACCTGTGTACATTCGAGACCCTTCCTCCTTTCTTCTTTCCCTCTGTTGACTCCCTTTCCTTATTTTTCTTCTTTTTTCCCCTTTTTCCACTTGGTATTTATTTTACATATGTATATTTTATTGTTGTAAAAGTACACATACGACGAAATCCAACGTCTTAACAAGTTTTGAAATGTCCAGTCAGTCCTGTTGACTACATGCACCTTGTACAGCATGTGTCTAGAACTTTTCCATTTTGAAATAACACATTCTAACCATTGAACAGAGACTTCCCATGTCAACCTCCTGCCAGCTCTTGGAACCACCCTTCTACTCTCTGCTTCTTGGAGTTTTCTTTCAGTTTTTGACCTTCCGTGACTGGCTTATTTCACTCTTACAAATGTCCTCCAAGTTCTTTCGTGTTGCTGCAAATGGCAGGATTTCCTTCTTTTTCAAAGACTGAATGACATTCCACTGTATGTGTACACCACATTTTCTTTATTAATTCATCTTCCCATGGACACTAGGCGGTTTTCCTATGTTGTGTATTGTGTATAATGCTGCAATGGACATGAGATTGTAGATATCTCTTGGACATTCTTGTTTTATCTCCTTTGTATATAAACCTAAATGAGTGATTGCTGGATTTTATGAGAGTTCTCAATAATTTTTGGGGGACCTCCATTCTGTTTTCCATAATGGCTACACCATTTTACATTACTAAAGGGTACAAAACAGGGTACAGAAGTTCCACTTCTTCACATCTTTGCCAGCATCCATTAATTTTCTTTCTTTTCTTCTTTTTCTTTCTTTTTTTTTTCTTTTGTTTGCAGTACACGGGCCTCTCATTGTTGTGAGGTCTCCCGTCGCGGAGCACAGGCGCCAAACGCACAGGCTCAGCGGCCATGGTTCATGGGCCAAGCCGCTCAGCGGCATGTGGGATCCTCTCAAACCGGGGCACGAACATGTGTCCCCTGCATCGGCAGGCGGACTCTCAACCACTGTGCCACCAGGGAAGCCCTAATTGTCTTTTTATAATACACATTCTAACAGGTGTGAGTGATATCTCCTTGTGGCTTGATTTCCATTTCCCTGATGCTTAGCGATGTTGAGCAAATTTTCATATGTAGATTGACCACTTGTATGTCTTTATGGAGAAATGTCTAGTGAAGCTTTTTACCCATTTTTAAACTCAGTTATTTGCCCGCTGTTTTTCTGAAATTGCCTTGTAGTAGTTTCTTTTATATTCTGGATATTGGTCCCTTATTCAGATGCAAGTTTTACACATATTTCCTCCCATCCTATAGGTTGCCTTTTCATTCTGTTGATTGTTGAAGAGACTATCCTTTCTTCACTTGGTAATCTTAGAACCTTGGCCAAGATCAGTTGGCCATATATATATGCATTTATTTGGCGTCACTCTATTATATTTCATTGGTCTATCTCACTGTCTTGATGCCAGTAGCAGACTGTTTTGACTACTGTGGCATTTTTATGTGTTTTGAGTTCAGGAAGTGTTAATCTCCATCATTGCTCTTTGCTCTCAAGATTGTTTTATCTACTTGGGGGTGGGGTTTCCGTATGTATTTTAGGATTCTGTCCGCTTCTATAATAATGACATGGAATTTTGTGGGTTGTTGCGATATATGTGTACATCACTTTCTGTAGTATAGAAATGCCAACAGTATTTAATAGTCCAGTCTATGAACGTGGTATGTCATTCCAATTACTTGTCTCTTCTTTAATTTCTTTCCGCAATGTCCTGTAGTTTTCAGTATACAAATTTTTCACCTCCTACGGGGCCTTTTCCACTGCCTTCCTCAGGTCTTCTAGAGTCAGGGGTGAGAAGGATGGACTCATGCAGAGAGTGAAATCCCTCCCTCCCCTCTGCACCTACTCTCTGATTATGTCTAATACAGGTGTACTGGGCCATGCCCTTCACCTCTGTCTACAAGTGGGCCCCTTGCTGGGAATTCCTCTTGGATCTGAGTGTTGACTGTACTATTTCAGTGTCCACAAGGACTCTCACAATGCCTGGCGTGGGTCCAAGAGCCCAAGATATACCTACATACGAATGATCAGATCAGGCCATCAAATTTTCTGCAGTAAAGAACAACCAGGGGAGGGGTGGCTGGTTGCCTCTTTCTCATCTTTGGATTTCTTAGAGCTGAGCTTTCCAGTGTGGTAGCCACTAACCAAATGTGTCTATTTATGATTAATTTAGTTCAAACAATAATTAACTCATTCTATTAAAAAATGCAAAAAGCACACACTTGCTTGGTCACACTAGCCATGTTTCAAGTGTGTCTGTAACATCTGGAATTTCAGGTTGGTAAGGTTGACGGTGAAAGCTATAAATGGGTCTATAGAAGTGAGGGGTCGAAAGGTGATTTTCTCAGCATCTCTCCCTCATTTGAAATTTTCAACGGTGATCAATATCTTATTGAAGGACTCTGTCTGCACAGAGCACAGGGGAGGTCTGAGAACCTGGAGGGAAGACCAGGGGGAGGCTGTGTGAGCCAGCAAGTCGAGTAGGAGAAATGGGTGGGTCAACTTGTATAATAACTTTATGCTCATGGTTGTGTCTGTACAGAATGCATCGTGGAGAGCATACATAACAGCGATGCTGATGACGATTCACGTAGCGAACAACTCTCAGGTAGGATCTAAAGCGAGACAATTCCTAGAACACTTGGGTTCCACCCGGTTCTTTAGAAACTAAGGAAGGTGAATATGAAATCAGGAAGAAGAAGGAAATATGTGTAGAATTCTGATTTGTTCTTTCCAAATTTTAATGATATAATAGTGTTATGGTGTCCATGTCCTTTGACTGTACTGTGCTTATAGTCATCTTTTCTTGCTTTGCCATTCAGAAATTTTCTTTCTCACAAGACTCCTCTTTCATTGCTTTTTCACTGCCAAAGATGAAAGGTTCATTTCTGTTTGATACCGGGAGGGTATTTTGCACCAGGATTTTGGTTTCCTTTTTACATTCACGTATGATGGCCATATCCTAGTGGGAACAAAACTCTCATAATCACTTGACACTGGAGAACAAGTTCTTATAGTGAGTGTCAGGTGGTGGATGAGACTTGAACTCTCCCCCTGTACACTTTCAGGACTTGTAGCTTCACCTTAGGTTTGTCCTCACTGTTTATTCCTCATGGAAAGGGCGCTCCCAGAGGTGGATGAGTCAGAGGACACATGCTTTGGGATCACTGCATGTGCTCAGTCTCCTCATTTCAGCCTCAGCACCTCCCAAGGCTGATGTGCTGACATGCTTCCATTTGAGAGGGCTCCACGTCCAGCTGCCCCTAAAGACCCTTCATGGCCGGCAGGAATTCTAGAGGACTGTGTGAAGGGGCTGCTGGGCTCGCTTCACACACTGGCTCTCACAGCCCTGCTATCCTGGTCTCCTGGGATTGACCAGGCCCAGGACAAAGACTCAGGGCAGCAGGACCCAGGGTCACTGCTCTTCTTACAACCCACTGCTCCATCCGGACAGCCCTGCCCCTGCTCCCCACACTCCCGTCCTGCCCACCCTCTGACCTTTCCTCAGGCCTGCCTTGGTCTTATCCTTCCCAGTTCTTCCAAGGCTGGGGTAAACCCTGGCAGGTGCTGTGTGTTTAGGAGGCTTCCCCTGCTGTAGAACTTCTGTTTCAGTACTCCAGACTAAGGGAATTGGGACAAGTTACTTTTAACTGTAATATTGCTTTCATCCTCTCTAAGGGGCTAAGAGGCTTACAGAGTTGTTTTGAAGTACCTAAGGTTAGCTCAGGCACAGGACACTTACTTCTTTTGTGAAGTTGGTTGCATATCTAGGCTATTGTGGAGAATGCTGCAATGAACCTAAGTTCAACTCATTGTGATACTGATTTAATTTCCTTTGGATATATACCCAGAACTGTGATTGCTGAATCATATGATATTTCTGTTTATAATTTTATAAGGAATCCCCATACTCTTTTTCATAATAGCTGCACCATCTTACATTCCCACAGGCAGTGTACAAATTTTCCAATACCCCACATCTTGGCCTTGACTTGTGGGCTCTAGAGCACAGGCTTAGTAGTTGTGGTGCACGGGCTTAGTTGCTCCATGGCTGGATTCTTAGTGAACAAAACTGGGTTTCAGCATGCCTACTACTGTGTCAATTACAACTTCATTTAATAAGAAATCTCATCCCTTAGTAGGTCTCATAGCATTCTGAATGGTTATGATACATCTCTCTGCCACTTCCCTCATTCTAACTGTTTCCTATTAGAGTCTCGGGATGAGTCCTCCCCTCTTACCTGAAGCACCTAGTGCTAGTCAGGCCTCCTTCCTTTTGCAGGGAGCCCATGCTTGTATCCACATGCCACACCCAGTTCTGGAGGAGTCCGAGAAAGAAGGAGCCTTCAGGAGTAGATGGAGGAAATTCACTCCACCTTTCTCCTTTGAGGCTAATATTCACTATCGGATTCTGTGCTAAGGAAACGAAATGTCCTTCTCCTGTGGAAAGTCTGTCTTCCATCACTTGTGCCGGCCCTGTTTCTGTGTGCTGGGCAAGAAACGCTGCATACAGTGAAGACAGAACCAAGAGATCTACCCCAGGGATTGAGCTCAGGGTGGGCACTGACTCCCTTCCCAGGAGGGCGGAGAGGAGGTTGTGCTTTGCAAGGTGGGACAGAGAAACCAAGCAGTGTGACAAGAGCATCTCCACTCATGTTGCTGTGCAAACTGCCAGATGAAGTAGGTTCTTGGTATTTTCTGAAGGCTTTTGCAAGCAAACAAGTCTGGGAGTAAAGTCAATTAAAACATGGAAAGTTATACTTAAAAATTTTTTTTCGATAGTGAGTCCTCTGAGAAATACATACTTTAATAGAATATGATTGCCTTATATGTGTCAATATTTTCCCCACCAAAGAAAACACTGAAAATGCTTGATTGTAAAATGTCACTTGTTTACCCAAGAGACTGTGTAAGAGTAAAGTTGTTCTAGAAATCCTCAATCCCTAGGTCGTAGTTTCCTGATGGTGCTGAGGGGAACCCTGGTGTGCGATTCAGTGCCTGCTACTCACAGGGAGGCTCTTAAGAACGCAGAGACCCGCTCAGTGGACCCCACGTGTGAGGACAGGATTGGAGCCTCGGGCTGGACTTGAAGAGGGAAATGCTTTAGAGAAGTGGAAGGAGATACAGGAAGGGCACCTGAGCCATGGGGAGTCAGGGGTGGTTGGTTTAGAGATCAAGGAAAAGTGTACACCTGAGCACAGCCTGGGCCACACTTAGGATGCTATTGGCACTTCTGCTTGAATGGGGAAGAGAAAGGACATCCCCCTCTTGCTGGAGTGTACTCTGGAGAGATGTCTTCTTTAAAGCCTGGGGAGAGGAGCTTCTGTCCCATTATCTCCTGATACCTGTGTACATTCGAGACCCTTCCTCCTTTCTTCTTTCCCTCTGTTGACTCCCTTTCCTTATTTTTCTTCTTTTTTCCCCTTTTTCCACTTGGTATTTATTTTACATATGTATATTTTATTGTTGTAAAAGTACACATACGACGAAATCCAACGTCTTAACAAGTTTTGAAATGTCCAGTCAGTCCTGTTGACTACATGCACCTTGTACAGCATGTGTCTAGAACTTTTCCATTTTGAAATAACACATTCTAACCATTGAACAGAGACTTCCCATGTCAACCTCCTGCCAGCTCTTGGAACCACCCTTCTACTCTCTGCTTCTCGGAGTTTTCTTTCAGTTTTTGACCTTCCGTGACTGGCTTATTTCACTCTTACAAATGTCCTCCAAGTTCTTTCGTGTTGCTGCAAATGGCAGGATTTCCTTCTTTTTCAAAGACTGAATGACATTCCACTGTATGTGTACACCACATTTTCTTTATTAATTCATCTTCCCATGGACACTAGGCGGTTTTCCTATGTTGTGTATTGTGTATAATGCTGCAATGGACATGAGATTGTAGATATCTCTTGGACATTCTTGTTTTATCTCCTTTGTATATAAACCTAAATGAGTGATTGCTGGATTTTATGAGAGTTCTCAATAATTTTTGGGGGACCTCCATTCTGTTTTCCATAATGGCTACACCATTTTACATTACTAAAGGGTACAAAACAGGGTACAGAAGTTCCACTTCTTCACATCTTTGCCAGCATCCATTAATTTTCTTTCTTTTCTTCTTTTTCTTTCTTTTTTCTTTCTTTTGTTTGCAGTACACGGGCCTCTCATTGTTGTGAGGTCTCCCGTCGCGGAGCACAGGCGCCAAACGCACAGGCTCAGCGGCCATGGTTCATGGGCCAAGCCGCTCAGCGGCATGTGGGATCCTCTCAAACCGGGGCACGAACATGTGTCCCCTGCATCGGCAGGCGGACTCTCAACCACTGTGCCACCAGGGAAGCCCTAATTGTCTTTTTATAATACACATTCTAACAGGTGTGAGTGATATCTCCTTGTGGCTTGATTTCCATTTCCCTGATGCTTAGCGATGTTGAGCAAATTTTCATATGTAGATTGACCACTTGTATGTCTTTATGGAGAAATGTCTAGTGAAGCTTTTTACCCATTTTTAAACTCAGTTATTTGCCCGCTGTTTTTCTGAAATTGCCTTGTAGTAGTTTCTTTTATATTCTGGATATTGGTCCCTTATTCAGATGCAAGTTTTACACATATTTCCTCCCATCCTATAGGTTGCCTTTTCATTCTGTTGATTGTTGAAGAGACTATCCTTTCTTCACTTGGTAATCTTAGAACCTTGGCCAAGATCAGTTGGCCATATATATGTGCATTTATTTGGCGTCACTCTATTATATTTCATTGGTCTATCTCACTGTCTTGATGCCAGTAGCAGACTGTTTTGACTACTGTGGCATTTTTATGTGTTTTGAGTTCAGGAAGTGTTAATCTCCATCATTGCTCTTTGCTCTCAAGATTGTTTTATCTACTTGGGGGTGGGGGTTCCGTATGTATTTTAGGATTCTGTCCGCTTCTATAATAATGACATGGAATTTTGTGGGTTGTTGCGATATATGTGTACATCACTTTCTGTAGTATAGAAATGCCAACAGTATTTAATAGTCCAGTCTATGAACGTGGTATGTCATTCCAATTACTTGTCTCTTCTTTAATTTCTTTCCGCAATGTCCTGTAGTTTTCAGTATACAAATTTTTCACCTCCTACGGGGCCTTTTCCACTGCCTTCCTCAGGTCTTCTAGAGTCAGGGGTGAGAAGGATGGACTCATGCAGAGAGTGAAATCCCTCCCTCCCCTCTGCACCTACTCTCTGATTATGTCTAATACAGGTGTACTGGGCCATGCCCTTCACCTCTGTCTACAAGTGGGCCCCTTGCTGGGAATTCCTCTTGGATCTGAGTGTTGACTGTACTATTTCAGTGTCCACAAGGACTCTCACAATGCCTGGCGTGGGTCCAAGAGCCCAAGATATACCTACATACGAATGATCAGATCAGGCCATCAAATTTTCTGCAGTAAAGAACAACCAGGGGAGGGGTGGCTGGTTGCCTCTTTCTCATCTTTGGATTTCTTAGAGCTGAGCTTTCCAGTGTGGTAGCCACTAACCAAATGTGTCTATTTATGATTAATTTAGTTCAAACAATAATTAACTCATTCTATTAAAAAATGCAAAAAGCACACACTTGCTTGGTCACACTAGCCATGTTTCAAGTGTGTCTGTAACATCTGGAATTTCAGGTTGGTAAGGTTGACGGTGAAAGCTATAAATGGGTCTATAGAAGTGAGGGGTCGAAAGGTGATTTTCTCAGCATCTCTCCCTCATTTGAAATTTTCAACGGTGATCAATATCTTATTGAAGGACTCTGTCTGCACAGAGCACAGGGGAGGTCTGAGAACCTGGAGGGAAGACCAGGGGGAGGCTGTGTGAGCCAGCAAGTCGAGTAGGAGAAATGGGTGGGTCAACTTGTATAATAACTTTATGCTCATGGTTGTGTCTGTACAGAATGCATCGTGGAGAGCATACATAACAGCGATGCTGATGACGATTCACGTAGCGAACAACTCTCAGGTAGGATCTAAAGCGAGACAATTCCTAGAACACTTGGGTTCCACCCGGTTCTTTAGAAACTAAGGAAGGTGAATATGAAATCAGGAAGAAGAAGGAAATATGTGTAGAATTCTGATTTGTTCTTTCCAAATTTTAATGATATAATAGTGTTATGGTGTCCATGTCCTTTGACTGTACTGTGCTTATAGTCATCTTTTCTTGCTTTGCCATTCAGAAATTTTCTTTCTCACAAGACTCCTCTTTCATTGCTTTTTCACTGCCAAAGATGAAAGGTTCATTTCTGTTTGATACCGGGAGGGTACTTTGCACCAGGATTTTGGTTTCCTTTTTACATTCACGTATGATGGCCATATCCTAGTGGGAACAAAACTCTCATAATCACTTGACACTGGAGAACAAGTTCTTATAGTGAGTGTCAGGTGGTGGATGAGACTTGAACTCTCCCCCTGTACACTTTCAGGACTTGTAGCTTCACCTTAGGTTTGTCCTCACTGTTTATTCCTCATGGAAAGGGCGCTCCCAGAGGTGGATGAGTCAGAGGACACATGCTTTGGGATCACTGCATGTGCTCAGTCTCCTCATTTCAGCCTCAGCACCTCCCAAGGCTGATGTGCTGACATGCTTCCATTTGAGAGGGCTCCACGTCCAGCTGCCCCTAAAGACCCTTCATGGCCGGCAGGAATTCTAGAGGACTGTGTGAAGGGGCTGCTGGGCTCGCTTCACACACTGGCTCTCACAGCCCTGCTAACCTGGTCTCCTGGGATTGACCAGGCCCAGGACAAAGACTCAGGGCAGCAGGACCCAGGGTCACTGCTCTTCTTACAACCCACTGCTCCATCCGGACAGCCCTGCCCCTGCTCCCCACACTCCCGTCCTGCCCACCCTCTGACCTTTCCTCAGGCCTGCCTTGGTCTTATCCTTCCCAGTTCTTCCAAGGCTGGGGTAAACCCTGGCAGGTGCTGTGTGTTTAGGAGGCTTCCCCTGCTGTAGAACTTTTGTTTCAGTATTCCAGACTAAGGGAATTGGGACAAGTTACTTTTAACTGTAATATTGCTTTCATCCTCTCTAAGGGGCTAAGAGGCTTACAGAGTTGTTTTGAAGTACCTAAGGTTAGCTCAGGCACAGGACACTTACTTCTTTTGTGAAGTTGGTTGCATATCTAGGCTATTGTGGAGAATGCTGCAATGAACCTAAGTTCAACTCATTGTGATACTGATTTAATTTCCTTTGGATATATACCCAGAACTGTGATTGCTGAATCATATGATATTTCTGTTTATAGTTTTATAAGGAATCCCCATACTCTTTTTCATAATAGCTGCACCATTTTACATTCCCACAGGCAGTGTACAAATTTTCCAATACCCCACATCTTGGCCTTGACTTGTGGGCTCTAGAGCACAGGCTTAGTAGTTGTGGTGCACGGGCTTAGTTGCTCCATGGCTGGATTCTTAGTGAACAAAACTGGGTTTCAGCATGCCTACTACTGGGTCAATTACAACTTCATTTAATAAGAAATCTCATCCCTTAGTAGGTCTCATAGCATTCTGAATGGTTATGATACATCTCTCTGCCACTTCCCTCATTCTGTTTCCTATTAGAGTCTCGGGATGAGTCCTCCCCTCTTACCTGAAGCACCTAGTGCTAGTCAGGCCTCCTTCCTTTTGCAGGGAGCCCATGCTTGTACCCACATGCCACACCCAGTTCTGGAGGAGTCCGAGAAAGAAGGAGCCTTCAGGAGTAGATGGAGGAAATTCACTCCACCTTTCTCCTTTGAGGCTAATATTCACTATCGGATTCTGTGCTAAGGAAACGAAATGTCCTTCTCCTGTGGAAAGTCTGTCTTCCATCACTTGTGCCGGCCCTGTTTCTGTGTGCTGGGCAAGAAACACTGCGTACAGTGAAGACAGAACCAAGAGATCTACCCCAGGGATTGAGCTCAGGGTGGGCACTGACTCCCTTCCCAGGAGGGCGGAGAGGAGGTTGTGCTTTGCAAGGTGGGACAGAGAAACCAAGCAGTGTGACAAGAGCATCTCCACTCATGTTGCTGTGCAAACTGCCAGATGAAGTAGGTTCTTGGTATTTTCTGAAGGCTTTTGCAAGCAAACAAGTCTGGGAGTAAAGTCAATTAAAACATGGAAAGTTATACTTAAAAATTTTTTTTCGATAGTGAGTCCTCTGAGAAATACATACTTTAATAGAATATGATTGCCTTATATGTGTCAATATTTTCCCCACCAAAGAAAACACTGAAAATGCTTGATTGTAAAATGTCACTTGTTTACCCAAGAGACTGTGTAAGAGTAAAGTTGTTCTAGAAATCCTCAATCCCTAGGTCGTAGTTTCCTGATGGTGCTGAGGGGAACCCTGGTGTGCGATTCAGTGCCTGCTACTCACAGGGAGGCTCTTAAGAACGCAGAGACCCGCTCAGTGGACCCCACGTGTGAGGACAGGATTGGAGCCTCGGGCTGGACTTGAAGAGGGAAATGCTTTAGAGAAGTGGAAGGAGATACAGGAAGGGCACCTGAGCCATGGGGAGTCAGGGGTGGTTGGTTTAGAGATCAAGGAAAAGTGTACACCTGAGCACAGCCTGGGCCACACTTAGGATGCTATTGGCACTTCTGCTTGAATGGGGAAGAGAAAGGACATCCCCCTCTTGCTGGAGTGTACTCTGGAGAGATGTCTTCTTTAAAGCCTGGGGAGAGGAGCTTCTGTCCCATTATCTCCTGATACCTGTGTACATTCGAGACCCTTCCTCCTTTCTTCTTTCCCTCTGTTGACTCCCTTTCCTTATTTTTCTTCTTTTTTCCCCTTTTTCCACTTGGTATTTATTTTACATATGTATATTTTATTGTTGTAAAAGTACACATACGACGAAATCCAACGTCTTAACAAGTTTTGAAATGTCCAGTCAGTCCTGTTGACTACATGCACCTTGTACAGCATGTGTCTAGAACTTTTCCATTTTGAAATAACACATTCTAACCATTGAACAGAGACTTCCCATGTCAACCTCCTGCCAGCTCTTGGAACCACCCTTCTACTCTCTGCTTCTCGGAGTTTTCTTTCAGTTTTTGACCTTCCGTGACTGGCTTATTTCACTCTTACAAATGTCCTCCAAGTTCTTTCGTGTTGCTGCAAATGGCAGGATTTCCTTCTTTTTCAAAGACTGAATGACATTCCACTGTATGTGTACACCACATTTTCTTTATTAATTCATCTTCCCATGGACACTAGGCGGTTTTCCTATGTTGTGTATTGTGTATAATGCTGCAATGGACATGAGATTGTAGATATCTCTTGGACATTCTTGTTTTATCTCCTTTGTATATAAACCTAAATGAGTGATTGCTGGATTTTATGAGAGTTCTCAATAATTTTTGGGGGACCTCCATTCTGTTTTCCATAATGGCTACACCATTTTACATTACTAAAGGGTACAAAACAGGGTACAGAAGTTCCACTTCTTCACATCTTTGCCAGCATCCATTAATTTTCTTTCTTTTCTTCTTTTTCTTTCTTTTTTTTTTTCTTTTGTTTGCAGTACACGGGCCTCTCATTGTTGTGAGGTCTCCCGTCGCGGAGCACAGGCGCCAAACGCACAGGCTCAGCGGCCATGGTTCATGGGCCAAGCCGCTCAGCGGCATGTGGGATCCTCTCAAACCGGGGCACGAACATGTGTCCCCTGCATCGGCAGGCGGACTCTCAACCACTGTGCCACCAGGGAAGCCCTAATTGTCTTTTTATAATACACATTCTAACAGGTGTGAGTGATATCTCCTTGTGGCTTGATTTCCATTTCCCTGATGCTTAGCGATGTTGAGCAAATTTTCATATGTAGATTGACCACTTGTATGTCTTTATGGAGAAATGTCTAGTGAAGCTTTTTACCCATTTTTAAACTCAGTTATTTGCCCGCTGTTTTTCTGAAATTGCCTTGTAGTAGTTTCTTTTATATTCTGGATATTGGTCCCTTATTCAGATGCAAGTTTTACACATATTTCCTCCCATCCTATAGGTTGCCTTTTCATTCTGTTGATTGTTGAAGAGACTATCCTTTCTTCACTTGGTAATCTTAGAACCTTGGCCAAGATCAGTTGGCCATATATATGTGCGTTTATTTGGCGTCTCTCTATTATATTTCATTGGTCTATCTCACTGTCTTGATGCCAGTAGCAGACTGTTTTGACTACTGTGGCATTGTTATGTGTTTTGAGTTCAGGAAGTGTTCATCTCCATCATTGCTCTTTGCTCTCAAGATTGTTTTATCTACTTTGGGGGGGGTTAAATATGTATTTTAGGATTCTGTCCGCTTCTATAATAATGACATGGAATTTTGTGGGTTGTTGCGATATATGTGTACATCACTTTCTGTAGTATAGAAATGCCAACAGTATTTAATAGTCCAGTCTATGAACGTGGTATGTCATTCCAATTACTTGTCTCTTCTTTAATTTCTTTCCGCAATGTCCTGTAGTTTTCAGTATACAAATTTTTCACCTCCTACGGGGCCTTTTCCACTGCCTTCCTCAGGTCTTCTAGAGTCAGGGGTGAGAAGGATGGACTCATGCAGAGAGTGAAATGCCTCCCTCCCCTCTGCACCTACTCTCTGATTATGTCTAATACAGGTGTACTGGGCCATGCCCTTCACCTCTGTCTACAAGTGGGCCCCTTGCTGGGAATTCCTCTTGGATCTGAGTGTTGACTGTACTATTTCAGTGTCCACAAGGACTCTCGCAATGCCTGGCGTGGGTCCAAGAGCCCAAGATATACCTACATACGAATGATCAGATCAGGCCATCAAATTTTCTGCAGTAAAGAACAACCAGGGGAGGGGTGGCTGGTTGCCTCTTTCTCATCTTTGGATTTCTTAGAGCTGAGCTTTCCAGTGTGGTAGCCACTAACCAAATGTGTCTATTTATGATTAATTTAGTTCAAACAATAATTAACTCATTCTATTAAAAAATGCAAAAAGCACACACTTGCTTGGTCACACTAGCCATGTTTCAAGTGTGTCTGTAACATCTGGAATTTCAGGTTGGTAAGGTTGACGGTGAAAGCTATAAATGGGTCTATAGAAGTGAGGGGTCGAAAGGTGATTTTCTCAGCATCTCTCCCTCATTTGAAATTTTCAACGGTGATCAATATCTTATTGAAGGACTCTGTCTGCACAGAGCACAGGGGAGGTCTGAGAACCTGGAGGGAAGACCAGGGGGAGGCTGTGTGAGCCAGCAAGTCGAGTAGGAGAAATGGGTGGGTCAACTTGTATAATAACTTTATGCTCATGGTTGTGTCTGTACAGAATGCATCGTGGAGAGCATACATAACAGCGATGCTGATGACGATTCACATAGCGAACAACTCTCAGGTAGGATCTAAAGCGAGACAATTCCTAGAACACTTGGGTTCCACCCGGTTCTTTAGAAACTAAGGAAGGTGAATATGAAATCAGGAAGAAGAAGGAAATATGTGTAGAATTCTGATTTGTTCTTTCCAAATTTTAATGATATAATAGAGTTATGGTGTCCATGTCCTTTGACTGTACTGTGCTTATAGTCATCTTTTCTTGCTTTGCCATTCAGAAATTTTCTTTCTCACAAGACTCCTCTTTCATTGCTTTTTCACTGCCAAAGATGAAAGGTTCATTTCTGTTTGATACCGGGAGGGTATTTTGCACCAGGATTTTGGTTTCCTTTTTACATTCACGTATGATGGCCATATCCTAGTGGGAACAAAACTCTCATAATCACTTGACACTGGAGAACAAGTTCTTATAGTGAGTGTCAGGTGGTGGATGAGACTTGAACTCTCCCCCTGTACACTTTCAGGACTTGTAGCTTCACCTTAGGTTTGTCCTCACTGTTTATTCCTCATGGAAAGGGCGCTCCCAGAGGTGGATGAGTCAGAGGACACATGCTTTGGGATCACTGCATGTGCTCAGTCTCCTCATTTCAGCCTCAGCACCTCCCAAGGCTGATGTGCTGACATGCTTCCATTTGAGAGGGCTCCACGTCCAGCTGCCCCTAAAGACCCTTCATGGCCGGCAGGAATTCTAGAGGACTGTGTGAAGGGGCTGCTGGGCTCGCTTCACACACTGGCTCTCACATCCCTGCTATCCTGGTCTCCTGGGATTGACCAGGCCCAGGACAAAGACTCAGGGCAGCAGGACCCAGGGTCACTGCTCTTCTTACAACCCACTGCTCCATCCGGACAGCCCTGCCCCTGCTCCCCACACTCCCGTCCTGCCCACCCTCTGACCTTTCCTCAGGCCTGCCTTGGTCTTATCCTTCCCAGTTCTTCCAAGGCTGGGGTAAACCCTGGCAGGTGCTGTGTGTTTAGGAGGCTTCCCCTGCTGTAGAACTTCTGTTTCAGTACTCCAGACTAAGGGAATTGGGACAAGTTACTTTTAACTGTAATATTGCTTTCATCCTCTCTAAGGGGCTAAGAGGCTTACAGAGTTGTTTTGAAGTACCTAAGGTTAGCTCAGGCACAGGACACTTACTTCTTTTGTGAAGTTGGTTGCATATCTAGGCTATTGTGGAGAATGCTGCAATGAACCTAAGTTCAACTCATTGTGATACTGATTTAATTTCCTTTGGATATATACCCAGAACTGTGATTGCTGAATCATATGATATTTCTGTTTATAATTTTATAAGGAATCCCCATACTCTTTTTCATAATAGCTGCACCATCTTACATTCCCACAGGCAGTGTACAAATTTTCCAATACCCCACATCTTGGCCTTGACTTGTGGGCTCTAGAGCACAGGCTTAGTAGTTGTGGTGCACGGGCTTAGTTGCTCCATGGCTGGATTCTTAGTGAACAAAACTGGGTTTCAGCATGCCTACTACTGTGTCAATTACAACTTCATTTAATAAGAAATCTCATCCCTTAGTAGGTCTCATAGCATTCTGAATGGTTATGATACATCTCTCTGCCACTTCCCTCATTCTAACTGTTTCCTATTAGAGTCTCGGGATGAGTCCTCCCCTCTTACCTGAAGCACCTAGTGCTAGTCAGGCCTCCTTCCTTTTGCAGGGAGCCCATGCTTGTACCCACATGCCACACCCAGTTCTGGAGGAGTCCGAGAAAGAAGGAGCCTTCAGGAGTAGATGGAGGAAATTCACTCCACCTTTCTCCTTTGAGGCTAATATTCACTATCGGATTCTGTGCTAAGGAAACGAAATGTCCTTCTCCTGTGGAAAGTCTGTCTTCCATCACTTGTGCCGGCCCTGTTTCTGTGTGCTGGGCAAGAAACGCTGCATACAGTGAAGACAGAACCAAGAGATCTACCCCAGGGATTGAGCTCAGGGTGGGCACTGACTCCCTTCCCAGGAGGGCGGAGAGGAGGTTGTGCTTTGCAAGGTGGGACAGAGAAACCAAGCAGTGTGACAAGAGCATCTCCACTCATGTTGCTGTGCAAACTGCCAGATGAAGTAGGTTCTTGGTATTTTCTGAAGGCTTTTGCAAGCAAACAAGTCTGGGAGTAAAGTCAATTAAAACATGGAAAGTTATACTTAAAAATTTTTTTTCGATAGTGAGTCCTCTGAGAAATACATACTTTAATAGAATATGATTGCCTTATATGTGTCAATATTTTCCCCACCAAAGAAAACACTGAAAATGCTTGATTGTAAAATGTCACTTGTTTACCCAAGAGACTGTGTAAGAGTAAAGTTGTTCTAGAAATCCTCAATCCCTAGGTCGTAGTTTCCTGATGGTGCTGAGGGGAACCCTGGTGTGCGATTCAGTGCCTGCTACTCACAGGGAGGCTCTTAAGAACGCAGAGACCCGCTCAGTGGACCCCACGTGTGAGGACAGGATTGGAGCCTCGGGCTGGACTTGAAGAGGGAAATGCTTTAGAGAAGTGGAAGGAGATACAGGAAGGGCACCTGAGCCATGGGGAGTCAGGGGTGGTTGGTTTAGAGATCAAGGAAAAGTGTACACCTGAGCACAGCCTGGGCCACACTTAGGATGCTATTGGCACTTCTGCTTGAATGGGGAAGAGAAAGGACATCCCCCTCTTGCTGGAGTGTACTCTGGAGAGATGTCTTCTTTAAAGCCTGGGGAGAGGAGCTTCTGTCCCATTATCTCCTGATACCTGTGTACATTCGAGACCCTTCCTCCTTTCTTCTTTCCCTCTGTTGACTCCCTTTCCTTATTTTTCTTCTTTTTTCCCCTTTTTCCACTTGGTATTTATTTTACATATGTATATTTTATTGTTGTAAAAGTACACATACGACGAAATCCAACGTCTTAACAAGTTTTGAAATGTCCAGTCAGTCCTGTTGACTACATGCACCTTGTACAGCATGTGTCTAGAACTTTTCCATTTTGAAATAACACATTCTAACCATTGAACAGAGACTTCCCATGTCAACCTCCTGCCAGCTCTTGGAACCACCCTTCTACTCTCTGCTTCTCGGAGTTTTCTTTCAGTTTTTGACCTTCCGTGACTGGCTTATTTCACTCTTACAAATGTCCTCCAAGTTCTTTCGTGTTGCTGCAAATGGCAGGATTTCCTTCTTTTTCAAAGACTGAATGACATTCCACTGTATGTGTACACCACATTTTCTTTATTAATTCATCTTCCCATGGACACTAGGCGGTTTTCCTATGTTGTGTATTGTGTATAATGCTGCAATGGACATGAGATTGTAGATATCTCTTGGACATTCTTGTTTTATCTCCTTTGTATATAAACCTAAATGAGTGATTGCTGGATTTTATGAGAGTTCTCAATAATTTTTGGGGGACCTCCATTCTGTTTTCCATAATGGCTACACCATTTTACATTACTAAAGGGTACAAAACAGGGTACAGAAGTTCCACTTCTTCACATCTTTGCCAGCATCCATTAATTTTCTTTCTTTTCTTCTTTTTCTTTCTTTTTTCTTTCTTTTGTTTGCAGTACACGGGCCTCTCATTGTTGTGAGGTCTCCCGTCGCGGAGCACAGGCGCCAAACGCACAGGCTCAGCGGCCATGGTTCATGGGCCAAGCCGCTCAGCGGCATGTGGGATCCTCTCAAACCGGGGCACGAACATGTGTCCCCTGCATCGGCAGGCGGACTCTCAACCACTGTGCCACCAGGGAAGCCCTAATTGTCTTTTTATAATACACATTCTAACAGGTGTGAGTGATATCTCCTTGTGGCTTGATTTCCATTTCCCTGATGCTTAGCGATGTTGAGCAAATTTTCATATGTAGATTGACCACTTGTATGTCTTTATGGAGAAATGTCTAGTGAAACTTTTTACCCATTTTTAAACTCAGTTATTTGCCCGCTGTTTTTCTGAAATTGCCTTGTAGTAGTTTCTTTTATATTCTGGATATTGGTCCCTTATTCAGATGCAAGTTTTACACATATTTCCTCCCATCCTATAGGTTGCCTTTTCATTCTGTTGATTGTTGAAGAGACTATCCTTTCTTCACTTGGTAATCTTAGAACCTTGGCCAAGATCAGTTGGCCATATATATGTGCGTTTATTTGGCATCTCTCTATTATATTTCATTGGTCTATCTCACTGTCTTGATGCCAGTAGCAGACTGTTTTGACTACTGTGGCATTGTTATGTGTTTTGAGTTCAGGAAGTGTTCATCTCCATCATTGCTCTTTGCTCTCAAGATTGTTTTATCTACTTTGGGGGGGGTTAAATATGTATTTTAGGATTCTGTCCGCTTCTATAATAATGACATGGAATTTTGTGGGTTGTTGCGATATATGTGTACATCACTTTCTGTAGTATAGAAATGCCAACAGTATTTAATAGTCCAGTCTATGAACGTGGTATGTCATTCCAATTACTTGTCTCTTCTTTAATTTCTTTCCGCAATGTCCTGTAGTTTTCAGTATACAAATTTTTCACCTCCTACGGGGCCTTTTCCACTGCCTTCCTCAGGTCTTCTAGAGTCAGGGGTGAGAAGGATGGACTCATGCAGAGAGTGAAATGCCTCCCTCCCCTCTGCACCTACTCTCTGATTATGTCTAATACAGGTGTACTGGGCCATGCCCTTCACCTCTGTCTACAAGTGGGCCCCTTGCTGGGAATTCCTCTTGGATCTGAGTGTTGACTGTACTATTTCAGTGTCCACAAGGACTCTCGCAATGCCTGGCGTGGGTCCAAGAGCCCAAGATATACCTACATACGAATGATCAGATCAGGCCATCAAATTTTCTGCAGTAAAGAACAACCAGGGGAGGGGTGGCTGGTTGCCTCTTTCTCATCTTTGGATTTCTTAGAGCTGAGCTTTCCAGTGTGGTAGCCACTAACCAAATGTGTCTATTTATGATTAATTTAGTTCAAACAATAATTAACTCATTCTATTAAAAAATGCAAAAAACACACACTTGCTTGGTCACACTAGCCATGTTTCAAGTGTGTCTGTAACATCTGGAATTTCAGGTTGGTAAGGTTGACGGTGAAAGCTATAAATGGGTCTATAGAAGTGAGGGGTCGAAAGGTGATTTTCTCAGCATCTCTCCCTCATTTGAAATTTTCAACGGTGATCAATATCTTATTGAAGGACTCTGTCTGCACAGAGCACAGGGGAGGTATGAGAACCTGGAGGGAAGACCAGGGGGAGGCTGTGTGAGCCAGCAAGTCGAGTAGGAGAAATGGGTGGGTCAACTTGTATAATAACTTTATGCTCATGGTTGTGTCTGTACAGAATGCATCGTGGAGAGCATACATAACAGCGATGCTGATGACGATTCACATAGCGAACAACTCTCAGGTAGGATCTAAAGCGAGACAATTCCTAGAACACTTGGGTTCCACCCGGTTCTTTAGAAACTAAGGAAGGTGAATATGAAATCAGGAAGAAGAAGGAAATATGTGTAGAATTCTGATTTGTTCTTTCCAAATTTTAATGATATAATAGAGTTATGGTGTCCATGTCCTTTGACTGTACTGTGCTTATAGTCATCTTTTCTTGCTTTGCCATTCAGAAATTTTCTTTCTCACAAGACTCCTCTTTCATTGCTTTTTCACTGCCAAAGATGAAAGGTTCATTTCTGTTTGATACCGGGAGGGTACTTTGCACCAGGATTTTGGTTTCCTTTTTACATTCACGTATGATGGCCATATCCTAGTGGGAACAAAACTCTCATAATCACTTGACACTGGAGAACAAGTTCTTATAGTGAGTGTCAGGTGGTGGATGAGACTTGAACTCTCCCCCTGTACACTTTCAGGACTTGTAGCTTCACCTTAGGTTTGTCCTCACTGTTTATTCCTCATGGAAAGGGCGCTCCCAGAGGTGGATGAGTCAGAGGACACATGCTTTGGGATCACTGCATGTGCTCAGTCTCCTCATTTCAGCCTCAGCACCTCCCAAGGCTGATGTGCTGACATGCTTCCATTTGAGAGGGCTCCACGTCCAGCTGCCCCTAAAGACCCTTCATGGCCGGCAGGAATTCTAGAGGACTGTGTGAAGGGGCTGCTGGGCTCGCTTCACACACTGGCTCTCACAGCCCTGCTAACCTGGTCTCCTGGGATTGACCAGGCCCAGGACAAAGACTCAGGGCAGCAGGACCCAGGGTCACTGCTCTTCTTACAACCCACTGCTCCATCCGGACAGCCCTGCCCCTGCTCCCCACACTCCCGTCCTGCCCACCCTCTGACCTTTCCTCAGGCCTGCCTTGGTCTTATCCTTCCCAGTTCTTCCAAGGCTGGGGTAAACCCTGGCAGGTGCTGTGTGTTTAGGAGGCTTCCCCTGCTGTAGAACTTTTGTTTCAGTATTCCAGACTAAGGGAATTGGGACAAGTTACTTTTAACTGTAATATTGCTTTCATCCTCTCTAAGGGGCTAAGAGGCTTACAGAGTTGTTTTGAAGTACCTAAGGTTAGCTCAGGCACAGGACACTTACTTCTTTTGTGAAGTTGGTTGCATATCTAGGCTATTGTGGAGAATGCTGCAATGAACCTAAGTTCAACTCATTGTGATACTGATTTAATTTCCTTTGGATATATACCCAGAACTGTGATTGCTGAATCATATGATATTTCTGTTTATAGTTTTATAAGGAATCCCCATACTCTTTTTCATAATAGCTGCACCATTTTACATTCCCACAGGCAGTGTACAAATTTTCCAATACCCCACATCTTGGCCTTGACTTGTGGGCTCTAGAGCACAGGCTTAGTAGTTGTGGTGCACGGGCTTAGTTGCTCCATGGCTGGATTCTTAGTGAACAAAACTGGGTTTCAGCATGCCTACTACTGGGTCAATTACAACTTCATTTAATAAGAAATCTCATCCCTTAGTAGGTCTCATAGCATTCTGAATGGTTATGATACATCTCTCTGCCACTTCCCTCATTCTAACTGTTTCCTATTAGAGTCTCGGGATGAGTCCTCCCCTCTTACCTGAAGCACCTAGTGCTAGTCAGGCCTCCTTCCTTTTGCAGGGAGCCCATGCTTGTACCCACATGCCACACCCAGTTCTGGAGGAGTCCGAGAAAGAAGGAGCCTTCAGGAGTAGATGGAGGAAATTCACTCCACCTTTCTCCTTTGAGGCTAATATTCACTATCGGATTCTGTGCTAAGGAAACGAAATGTCCTTCTCCTGTGGAAAGTCTGTCTTCCATCACTTGTGCCGGCCCTGTTTCTGTGTGCTGGGCAAGAAACACTGCGTACAGTGAAGACAGAACCAAGAGATCTACCCCAGGGATTGAGCTCAGGGTGGGCACTGACTCCCTTCCCAGGAGGGCGGAGAGGAGGTTGTGCTTTGCAAGGTGGGACAGAGAAACCAAGCAGTGTGACAAGAGCATCTCCACTCATGTTGCTGTGCAAACTGCCAGATGAAGTAGGTTCTTGGTATTTTCTGAAGGCTTTTGCAAGCAAACAAGTCTGGGAGTAAAGTCAATTAAAACATGGAAAGTTATACTTAAAAATTTTTTTTCGATAGTGAGTCCTCTGAGAAATACATACTTTAATAGAATATGATTGCCTTATATGTGTCAATATTTTCCCCACCAAAGAAAACACTGAAAATGCTTGATTGTAAAATGTCACTTGTTTACCCAAGAGACTGTGTAAGAGTAAAGTTGTTCTAGAAATCCTCAATCCCTAGGTCGTAGTTTCCTGATGGTGCTGAGGGGAACCCTGGTGTGCGATTCAGTGCCTGCTACTCACAGGGAGGCTCTTAAGAACGCAGAGACCCGCTCAGTGGACCCCACGTGTGAGGACAGGATTGGAGCCTCGGGCTGGACTTGAAGAGGGAAATGCTTTAGAGAAGTGGAAGGAGATACAGGAAGGGCACCTGAGCCATGGGGAGTCAGGGGTGGTTGGTTTAGAGATCAAGGAAAAGTGTACACCTGAGCACAGCCTGGGCCACACTTAGGATGCTATTGGCACTTCTGCTTGAATGGGGAAGAGAAAGGACATCCCCCTCTTGCTGGAGTGAACTCTGGAGAGATGTCTTCTTTAAAGCCTGGGGAGAGGAGCTTCTCTCCCATTATCTCCTGATACCTGTGTACATTCGAGACCCTTCCTCCTTTCTTCTTTCCCTCTGTTGACTCCCTTTCCTTATTTTTCTTCTTTTTTCCCCTTTTTCCACTTGGTATTTATTTTACATATGTATATTGTTGTAAAAGTACACATACGACGAAATCCAACGTCTTAACAAGTTTTGAAATGTCCAGTCAGTCCTGTTGACTACATGCACCTTGTACAGCATGTGTCTAGAACTTTTCCATTTTGAAATAACACATTCTAACCATTGAACAGAGACTTCCCATGTCAACCTCCTGCCAGCTCTTGGAACCACCCTTCTACTCTCTGCTTCTCGGAGTTTTCTTTCAGTTTTTGACCTTCCGTGACTGGCTTATTTCACTCTTACAAATGTCCTCCAAGTTCTTTCGTGTTGCTGCAAATGGCAGGATTTCCTTCTTTTTCAAAGACTGAATGACATTCCACTGTATGTGTACACCACATTTTCTTTATTAATTCATCTTCCCATGGACACTAGGCGGTTTTCCTATGTTGTGTATTGTGTATAATGCTGCAATGGACATGAGATTGTAGATATCTCTTGGACATTCTTGTTTTATCTCCTTTGTATATAAACCTAAATGAGTGATTGCTGGATTTTATGAGAGTTCTCAATAATTTTTGGGGGACCTCCATTCTGTTTTCCATAATGGCTACACCATTTTACATTACTAAAGGGTACAAAACAGGGTACAGAAGTTCCACTTCTTCACATCTTTGCCAGCATCCATTAATTTTCTTTCTTTTCTTCTTTTTCTTTCTTTTTTCTTTCTTTTGTTTGCAGTACACGGGCCTCTCATTGTTGTGAGGTCTCCCGTCGCGGAGCACAGGCGCCAAACGCACAGGCTCAGCGGCCATGGTTCATGGGCCAAGCCGCTCAGCGGCATGTGGGATCCTCTCAAACCGGGGCACGAACATGTGTCCCCTGCATCGGCAGGCGGACTCTCAACCACTGTGCCACCAGGGAAGCCCTAATTGTCTTTTTATAATACACATTCTAACAGGTGTGAGTGATATCTCCTTGTGGCTTGATTTCCATTTCCCTGATGCTTAGCGATGTTGAGCAAATTTTCATATGTAGATTGACCACTTGTATGTCTTTATGGAGAAATGTCTAGTGAAGCTTTTTACCCATTTTTAAACTCAGTTATTTGCCCGCTGTTTTTCTGAAATTGCCTTGTAGTAGTTTCTTTTATATTCTGGATATTGGTCCCTTATTCAGATGCAAGTTTTACACATATTTCCTCCCATCCTATAGGTTGCCTTTTCATTCTGTTGATTGTTGAAGAGACTATCCTTTCTTCACTTGGTAATCTTAGAACCTTGGCCAAGATCAGTTGGCCATATATATGTGCATTTATTTGGCGTCACTCTATTATATTTCATTGGTCTATCTCACTGTCTTGATGCCAGTAGCAGACTGTTTTGACTACTGTGGCATTTTTATGTGTTTTGAGTTCAGGAAGTGTTAATCTCCATCATTGCTCTTTGCTCTCAAGATTGTTTTATCTACTGGGGGGGGGGTTCCGTATGTATTTTAGGATTCTGTCCGCTTCTATAATAATGACATGGAATTTTGTGGGTTGTTGCGATATATGTGTACATCACTTTCTGTAGTATAGAAATGCCAACAGTATTTAATAGTCCAGTCTATGAACGTGGTATGTCATTCCAATTACTTGTCTCTTCTTTAATTTCTTTCCGCAATGTCCTGTAGTTTTCAGTATACAAATTTTTCACCTCCTACGGGGCCTTTTCCACTGCCTTCCTCAGGTCTTCTAGAGTCAGGGGTGAGAAGGATGGACTCATGCAGAGAGTGAAATCCCTCCCTCCCCTCTGCACCTACTCTCTGATTATGTCTAATACAGGTGTACTGGGCCATGCCCTTCACCTCTGTCTACAAGTGGGCCCCTTGCTGGGAATTCCTCTTGGATCTGAGTGTTGACTGTACTATTTCAGTGTCCACAAGGACTCTCGCAATGCCTGGCGTGGGTCCAAGAGCCCAAGATATACCTACATATGAATGATCAGATCAGGCCATCAAATTTTCTGCAGTAAAGAACAACCAGGGGAGGGGTGGCTGGTTGCCTCTTTCTCATCTTTGGATTTCTTAGAGCTGAGCTTTCCAGTGTGGTAGCCACTAACCAAATGTGTCTATTTATGATTAATTTAGTTCAAACAATAATTAACTCATTCTATTAAACAATGCAAAAAGCACACACTTGCTTGGTCACACTAGCCATGTTTCAAGTGTGTCTGTAACATCTGGAATTTCAGGTTGGTAAGGTTGACGGTGAAAGCTATAAATGGGTCTATAGAAGTGAGGGGTCGAAAGGTGATTTTCTCAGCATCTCTCCCTCATTTGAAATTTTCAACGGTGATCAATATCTTATTGAAGGACTCTGTCTGCACAGAGCACAGGGGAGGTCTGAGAACCTGGAGGGAAGACCAGGGGGAGGCTGTGTGAGCCAGCAAGTCGAGTAGGAGAAATGGGTGGGTCAACTTGTATAATAACTTTATGCTCATGGTTGTGTCTGTACAGAATGCATCGTGGAGAGCATACATAACAGCGATGCTGATGACGATTCACGTAGCGAACAACTCTCAGGTAGGATCTAAAGCGAGACAATTCCTAGAACACTTGGGTTCCACCCGGTTCTTTAGAAACTAAGGAAGGTGAATATGAAATCAGGAAGAAGAAGGAAATATGTGTAGAATTCTGATTTGTTCTTTCCAAATTTTAATGATATAATAGAGTTATGGTGTCCATGTCCTTTGACTGTACTGTGCTTATAGTCATCTTTTCTTGCTTTGCCATTCAGAAATTTTCTTTCTCACAAGACTCCTCTTTCATTGCTTTTTCACTGCCAAAGATGAAAGGTTCATTTCTGTTTGATACCGGGAGGGTATTTTGCACCAGGATTTTGGTTTCCTTTTTACATTCACGTATGATGGCCATATCCTAGTGGGAACAAAACTCTCATAATCACTTGACACTGGAGAACAAGTTCTTATAGTGAGTGTCAGGTGGTGGATGAGACTTGAACTCTCCCCCTGTACACTTTCAGGACTTGTAGCTTCACCTTAGGTTTGTCCTCACTGTTTATTCCTCATGGAAAGGGCGCTCCCAGAGGTGGATGAGTCAGAGGACACATGCTTTGGGATCACTGCATGTGCTCAGTCTCCTCATTTCAGCCTCAGCACCTCCCAAGGCTGATGTGCTGACATGCTTCCATTTGAGAGGGCTCCACGTCCAGCTGCCCCTAAAGACCCTTCATGGCCGGCAGGAATTCTAGAGGACTGTGTGAAGGGGCTGCTGGGCTCGCTTCACACACTGGCTCTCACAGCCCTGCTAACCTGGTCTCCTGGGATTGACCAGGCCCAGGACAAAGACTCAGGGCAGCAGGACCCAGGGTCACTGCTCTTCTTACAACCCACTGCTCCATCCGGACAGCCCTGCCCCTGCTCCCCACACTCCCGTCCTGCCCACCCTCTGACCTTTCCTCAGGCCTGCCTTGGTCTTATCCTTCCCAGTTCTTCCAAGGCTGGGGTAAACCCTGGCAGGTGCTGTGTGTTTAGGAGGCTTCCCCTGCTGTAGAACTTCTGTTTCAGTACTCCAGACTAAGGGAATTGGGACAAGTTACTTTTAACTGTAATATTGCTTTCATCCTCTCTAAGGGGCTAAGAGGCTTACAGAGTTGTTTTGAAGTACCTAAGGTTAGCTCAGGCACAGGACACTTACTTCTTTTGTGAAGTTGGTTGCATATCTAGGCTATTGTGGAGAATGCTGCAATGAACCTAAGTTCAACTCATTGTGATACTGATTTAATTTCCTTTGGATATATACCCAGAACTGTGATTGCTGAATCATATGATATTTCTGTTTATAATTTTATAAGGAATCCCCATACTCTTTTTCATAATAGCTGCACCATCTTACATTCCCACAGGCAGTGTACAAATTTTCCAATACCCCACATCTTGGCCTTGACTTGTGGGCTCTAGAGCACAGGCTTAGTAGTTGTGGTGCACGGGCTTAGTTGCTCCATGGCTGGATTCTTAGTGAACAAAACTGGGTTTCAGCATGCCTACTACTGGGTCAATTACAACTTCATTTAATAAGAAATCTCATCCCTTAGTAGGTCTCATAGCATTCTGAATGGTTATGATACATCTCTCTGCCACTTCCCTCATTCTAACTGTTTCCTATTAGAGTCTCGGGATGAGTCCTCCCCTCTTACCTGAAGCACCTAGTGCTAGTCAGGCCTCCTTCCTTTTGCAGGGAGCCCATGCTTGTACCCAC
Organism: Mesoplodon mirus; assembly: GCF_964341445.2. Classification (NCBI taxonomy): domain Eukaryota; kingdom Metazoa; phylum Chordata; class Mammalia; order Artiodactyla; family Ziphiidae; genus Mesoplodon; species Mesoplodon mirus. The sequence goes on from NW_028295299.1 coordinate 101,418, forward strand.
ATGCCACACCCAGTTCTGGAGGAGTCCGAGAAAGAAGGAGCCTTCAGGAGTAGATGGAGGAAATTCACTCCACCTTTCTCCTTTGAGGCTAATATTCACTATCGGATTCTGTGCTAAGGAAACGAAATGTCCTTCTCCTGTGGAAAGTCTGTCTTCCATCACTTGTGCCGGCCCTGTTTCTGTGTGCTGGGCAAGAAACGCTGCGTACAGTGAAGACAGAACCAAGAGATCTACCCCAGGGATTGAGCTCAGGGTGGGCACTGACTCCCTTCCCAGGAGGGCGGAGAGGAGGTTGTGCTTTGCAAGGTGGGACAGAGAAACCAAGCAGTGTGACAAGAGCATCTCCACTCATGTTGCTGTGCAAACTGCCAGATGAAGTAGGTTCTTGGTATTTTCTGAAGGCTTTTGCAAGCAAACAAGTCTGGGAGTGAAGTCAATTAAAACATGGAAAGTTATACTTAAAAATTTTTTTTCGATAGTGAGTCCTTTGAGAAATACATACTTTAATAGAATATGATTGCCTTATATGTGTCAATATTTTCCCCACCAAAGAAAACACTGAAAATGCTTGATTGTAAAATGTCACTTGTTTACCCAAGAGACTGTGTAAGAGTAAAGTTGTTCTAGAAATCCTCAATCCCTAGGTCGTAGTTTCCTGATGGTGCTGAGGGGAACCCTGGTGTGCGATTCAGTGCCTGCTACTCACAGGGAGGCTCTTAAGAACGCAGAGACCCGCCCAGTGGACCCCACGTGTGAGGACAGGATTGGAGCCTCGGGCTGGACTTGAAGAGGGAAATGCTTTAGAGAAGTGGAAGGAGATACAGGAAGGGCACCTGAGCCATGGGGAGTCAGGGGTGGTTGGTTTAGAGATCAAGGAAAAGTGTACACCTGAGCACAGCCTGGGCCACACTTAGGATGCTATTGGCACTTCTGCTTGAATGGGGAAGAGAAAGGACACCCCCCTCTTGCTGGAGTGAACTCTGGAGAGATGTCTTCTTTAAAGCCTGGGGAGAGGAGCTTCTGTCCCATTATCTCCTGATACCTGTGTACATTCGAGACCCTTCCTCCTTTCTTCTTTCCCTCTGTTGACTCCCTTTCCTTATTTTTCTTCTTTTTTCTCCTTTTTCCACTTGGTATTTATTTTACATATGTATATTTTATTGTTGTAAAAGTACACATACGACGAAATCCAACGTCTTAACAGGTTTTGAAATGTCCAGTCAGTCCTGTTGACTACATGCACCTTGTTGTACAGCATGTGTCTAGAACTTTTCCATTTTGAAATAACACATTCTAACCATTGAACAGAGACTTCCCATGTCAACCTCCTGCCAGCTCTTGGAACCACCCTTCTACTCTCTGCTTCTCGGAGTTTTCTTTCAGTTTTTGACCTTCCGTGACTGGCTTATTTCACTCTTACAAATGTCCTCCAAGTTCTTTCGTGTTGCTGCAAATGGCAGGATTTCCTTCTTTTTCAAAGACTGAATGACATTCCACTGTATGTGTACACCACATTTTCTTTATTAATTCATCTTCCCATGGACACTAGGCGGTTTTCCTATGTTGTGTATTGTGTATAATGCTGCAATGGACATGAGATTGTAGATATCTCTTGGACATTCTTGTTTTATCTCCTTTGTATATAAACCTAAATGAGTGATTGCTGGATTTTATGAGAGTTCTCAATAATTTTTGGGGGACCTCCATTCTGTTTTCCATAATGGCTACACCATTTTACATTACTAAAGGGTACAAAACAGGGTACAGAAGTTCCACTTCTTCACATCTTTGCCAGCATCCATTAATTTTCTTTGTTTTCTTCTTTTTCTTTCTTTTTTTTTTCTTTTGTTTGCAGTACACGGGCCTCTCATTGTTGTGAGGTCTCCCGTCGCGGAGCACAGGCGCCAAACGCACAGGCTCAGCGGCCATGGTTCATGGGCCAAGCCGCTCAGCGGCATGTGGGATCCTCTCAAACCGGGGCACGAACATGTGTCCCCTGCATCGGCAGGCGGACTCTCAACCACTGTGCCACCAGGGAAGCCCTAATTGTCTTTTTATAATACACATTCTAACAGGTGTGAGTGATATCTCCTTGTGGCTTGATTTCCATTTCCCTGATGCTTAGCGATGTTGAGCAAATTTTCATATGTAGATTGACCACTTGTATGTCTTTATGGAGAAATGTCTAGTGAAGCTTTTTACCCATTTTTAAACTCAGTTATTTGCCCGCTGTTTTTCTGAAATTGCCTTGTAGTAGTTTCTTTTATATTCTGGATATTGGTCCCTTATTCAGATGCAAGTTTTACACATATTTCCTCCCATCCTATAGGTTGCCTTTTCATTCTGTTGATTGTTGAAGAGACTATCCTTTCTTCACTTGGTAATCTTAGAACCTTGGCCAAGATCAGTTGGCCATATATATGTGCATTTATTTGGCGTCACTCTATTATATTTCATTGGTCTATCTCACTGTCTTGATGCCAGTAGCAGACTGTTTTGACTACTGTGGCATTTTTATGTGTTTTGAGTTCAGGAAGTGTTCATCTCCATCATTGCTCTTTGCTCTCAAGATTGTTTTATCTACTGGGGGGGGGGTTCCGTATGTATTTTAGGATTCTGTCCGCTTCTATAATAATGACATGGAATTTTGTGGGTTGTTGCGATATATGTGTACATCACTTTCTGTAGTATAGAAATGCCAACAGTATTTAATAGTCCAGTCTATGAACGTGGTATGTCATTCCAATTACTTGTCTCTTCTTTAATTTCTTTCCGCAATGTCCTGTAGTTTTCAGTATACAAATTTTTCACCTCCTACGGGGCCTTTTCCACTGCCTTCCTCAGGTCTTCTAGAGTCAGGGGTGAGAAGGATGGACTCATGCAGAGAGTGAAATCCCTCCCTCCCCTCTGCACCTACTCTCTGATTATGTCTAATACAGGTGTACTGGGCCATGCCCTTCACCTCTGTCTACAAGTGGGCCCCTTGCTGGGAATTCCTCTTGGATCTGAGTGTTGACTGTACTATTTCAGTGTCCACAAGGACTCTCGCAATGCCTGGCGTGGGTCCAAGAGCCCAAGATATACCTACATATGAATGATCAGATCAGGCCATCAAATTTTCTGCAGTAAAGAACAACCAGGGGAGGGGTGGCTGGTTGCCTCTTTCTCATCTTTGGATTTCTTAGAGCTGAGCTTTCCAGTGTGGTAGCCACTAACCAAATGTGTCTATTTATGATTAATTTAGTTCAAACAATAATTAACTCATTCTATTAAACAATGCAAAAAGCACACACTTGCTTGGTCACACTAGCCATGTTTCAAGTGTGTCTGTAACATCTGGAATTTCAGGTTGGTAAGGTTGACGGTGAAAGCTATAAATGGGTCTATAGAAGTGAGGGGTCGAAAGGTGATTTTCTCAGCATCTCTCCCTCATTTGAAATTTTCAACGGTGATCAATATCTTATTGAAGGACTCTGTCTGCACAGAGCACAGGGGAGGTCTGAGAACCTGGAGGGAAGACCAGGGGGAGGCTGTGTGAGCCAGCAAGTCGAGTAGGAGAAATGGGTGGGTCAACTTGTATAATAACTTTATGCTCATGGTTGTGTCTGTACAGAATGCATCGTGGAGAGCATACATAACAGCGATGCTGATGACGATTCACGTAGCGAACAACTCTCAGGTAGGATCTAAAGCGAGACAATTCCTAGAACACTTGGGTTCCACCCGGTTCTTTAGAAACTAAGGAAGGTGAATATGAAATCAGGAAGAAGAAGGAAATATGTGTAGAATTCTGATTTGTTCTTTCCAAATTTTAATGATATAATAGAGTTATGGTGTCCATGTCCTTTGACTGTACTGTGCTTATAGTCATCTTTTCTTGCTTTGCCATTCAGAAATTTTCTTTCTCACAAGACTCCTCTTTCATTGCTTTTTCACTGCCAAAGATGAAAGGTTCATTTCTGTTTGATACCGGGAGGGTATTTTGCACCAGGATTTTGGTTTCCTTTTTACATTCACGTATGATGGCCATATCCTAGTGGGAACAAAACTCTCATAATCACTTGACACTGGAGAACAAGTTCTTATAGTGAGTGTCAGGTGGTGGATGAGACTTGAACTCTCCCCCTGTACACTTTCAGGACTTGTAGCTTCACCTTAGGTTTGTCCTCACTGTTTATTCCTCATGGAAAGGGCGCTCCCAGAGGTGGATGAGTCAGAGGACACATGCTTTGGGATCACTGCATGTGCTCAGTCTCCTCATTTCAGCCTCAGCACCTCCCAAGGCTGATGTGCTGACATGCTTCCATTTGAGAGGGCTCCACGTCCAGCTGCCCCTAAAGACCCTTCATGGCCGGCAGGAATTCTAGAGGACTGTGTGAAGGGGCTGCTGGGCTCGCTTCACACACTGGCTCTCACAGCCCTGCTAACCTGGTCTCCTGGGATTGACCAGGCCCAGGACAAAGACTCAGGGCAGCAGGACCCAGGGTCACTGCTCTTCTTACAACCCACTGCTCCATCCGGACAGCCCTGCCCCTGCTCCCCACACTCCCGTCCTGCCCACCCTCTGACCTTTCCTCAGGCCTGCCTTGGTCTTATCCTTCCCAGTTCTTCCAAGGCTGGGGTAAACCCTGGCAGGTGCTGTGTGTTTAGGAGGCTTCCCCTGCTGTAGAACTTCTGTTTCAGTACTCCAGACTAAGGGAATTGGGACAAGTTACTTTTAACTGTAATATTGCTTTCATCCTCTCTAAGGGGCTAAGAGGCTTACAGAGTTGTTTTGAAGTACCTAAGGTTAGCTCAGGCACAGGACACTTACTTCTTTTGTGAAGTTGGTTGCATATCTAGGCTATTGTGGAGAATGCTGCAATGAACCTAAGTTCAACTCATTGTGATACTGATTTAATTTCCTTTGGATATATACCCAGAACTGTGATTGCTGAATCATATGATATTTCTGTTTATAATTTTATAAGGAATCCCCATACTCTTTTTCATAATAGCTGCACCATCTTACATTCCCACAGGCAGTGTACAAATTTTCCAATACCCCACATCTTGGCCTTGACTTGTGGGCTCTAGAGCACAGGCTTAGTAGTTGTGGTGCACGGGCTTAGTTGCTCCATGGCTGGATTCTTAGTGAACAAAACTGGGTTTCAGCATGCCTACTACTGGGTCAATTACAACTTCATTTAATAAGAAATCTCATCCCTTAGTAGGTCTCATAGCATTCTGAATGGTTATGATACATCTCTCTGCCACTTCCCTCATTCTAACTGTTTCCTATTAGAGTCTCGGGATGAGTCCTCCCCTCTTACCTGAAGCACCTAGTGCTAGTCAGGCCTCCTTCCTTTTGCAGGGAGCCCATGCTTGTACCCACATGCCACACCCAGTTCTGGAGGAGTCCGAGAAAGAAGGAGCCTTCAGGAGTAGATGGAGGAAATTCACTCCACCTTTCTCCTTTGAGGCTAATATTCACTATCGGATTCTGTGCTAAGGAAACGAAATGTCCTTCTCCTGTGGAAAGTCTGTCTTCCATCACTTGTGCCGGCCCTGTTTCTGTGTGCTGGGCAAGAAACGCTGCGTACAGTGAAGACAGAACCAAGAGATCTACCCCAGGGATTGAGCTCAGGGTGGGCACTGACTCCCTTCCCAGGAGGGCGGAGAGGAGGTTGTGCTTTGCAAGGTGGGACAGAGAAACCAAGCAGTGTGACAAGAGCATCTCCACTCATGTTGCTGTGCAAACTGCCAGATGAAGTAGGTTCTTGGTATTTTCTGAAGGCTTTTGCAAGCAAACAAGTCTGGGAGTGAAGTCAATTAAAACATGGAAAGTTATACTTAAAAATTTTTTTTCGATAGTGAGTCCTTTGAGAAATACATACTTTAATAGAATATGATTGCCTTATATGTGTCAATATTTTCCCCACCAAAGAAAACACTGAAAATGCTTGATTGTAAAATGTCACTTGTTTACCCAAGAGACTGTGTAAGAGTAAAGTTGTTCTAGAAATCCTCAATCCCTAGGTCGTAGTTTCCTGATGGTGCTGAGGGGAACCCTGGTGTGCGATTCAGTGCCTGCTACTCACAGGGAGGCTCTTAAGAACGCAGAGACCCGCCCAGTGGACCCCAAGTGTGAGGACAGGATTGGAGCCTCGGGCTGGACTTGAAGAGGGAAATGCTTTAGAGAAGTGGAAGGAGATACAGGAAGGGCACCTGAGCCATGGGGAGTCAGGGGTGGTTGGTTTAGAGATCAAGGAAAAGTGTACACCTGAGCACAGCCTGGGCCACACTTAGGATGCTATTGGCACTTCTGCTTGAATGGGGAAGAGAAAGGACACCCCCCTCTTGCTGGAGTGAACTCTGGAGAGATGTCTTCTTTAAAGCCTGGGGAGAGGAGCTTCTGTCCCATTATCTCCTGATACCTGTGTACATTCGAGACCCTTCCTCCTTTCTTCTTTCCCTCTGTTGACTCCCTTTCCTTATTTTTCTTCTTTTTTCTCCTTTTTCCACTTGGTATTTATTTTACATATGTATATTTTATTGTTGTAAAAGTACACATACGACGAAATCCAACGTCTTAACAGGTTTTGAAATGTCCAGTCAGTCCTGTTGACTACATGCACCTTGTTGTACAGCATGTGTCTAGAACTTTTCCATTTTGAAATAACACATTCTAACCATTGAACAGAGACTTCCCATGTCAACCTCCTGCCAGCTCTTGGAACCACCCTTCTACTCTCTGCTTCTCGGAGTTTTCTTTCAGTTTTTGACCTTCCGTGACTGGCTTATTTCACTCTTACAAATGTCCTCCAAGTTCTTTCGTGTTGCTGCAAATGGCAGGATTTCCTTCTTTTTCAAAGACTGAATGACATTCCACTGTATGTGTACACCACATTTTCTTTATTAATTCATCTTCCCATGGACACTAGGCGGTTTTCCTATGTTGTGTATTGTGTATAATGCTGCAATGGACATGAGATTGTAGATATCTCTTGGACATTCTTGTTTTATCTCCTTTGTATATAAACCTAAATGAGTGATTGCTGGATTTTATGAGAGTTCTCAATAATTTTTGGGGGACCTCCATTCTGTTTTCCATAATGGCTACACCATTTTACATTACTAAAGGGTACAAAACAGGGTACAGAAGTTCCACTTCTTCACATCTTTGCCAGCATCCATTAATTTTCTTTGTTTTCTTCTTTTTCTTTCTTTTTTTTTTCTTTTGTTTGCAGTACACGGGCCTCTCATTGTTGTGAGGTCTCCCGTCGCGGAGCACAGGCGCCAAACGCACAGGCTCAGCGGCCATGGTTCATGGGCCAAGCCGCTCAGCGGCATGTGGGATCCTCTCAAACCGGGGCACGAACATGTGTCCCCTGCATCGGCAGGCGGACTCTCAACCACTGTGCCACCAGGGAAGCCCTAATTGTCTTTTTATAATACACATTCTAACAGGTGTGAGTGATATCTCCTTGTGGCTTGATTTCCATTTCCCTGATGCTTAGCGATGTTGAGCAAATTTTCATATGTAGATTGACCACTTGTATGTCTTTATGGAGAAATGTCTAGTGAAGCTTTTTACCCATTTTTAAACTCAGTTATTTGCCCGCTGTTTTTCTGAAATTGCCTTGTAGTAGTTTCTTTTATATTCTGGATATTGGTCCCTTATTCAGATGCAAGTTTTACACATATTTCCTCCCATCCTATAGGTTGCCTTTTCATTCTGTTGATTGTTGAAGAGACTATCCTTTCTTCACTTGGTAATCTTAGAACCTTGGCCAAGATCAGTTGGCCATATATATGTGCATTTATTTGGCGTCACTCTATTATATTTCATTGGTCTATCTCACTGTCTTGATGCCAGTAGCAGACTGTTTTGACTACTGTGGCATTTTTATGTGTTTTGAGTTCAGGAAGTGTTCATCTCCATCATTGCTCTTTGCTCTCAAGATTGTTTTATCTACTGGGGGGGGGGTTCCGTATGTATTTTAGGATTCTGTCCGCTTCTATAATAATGACATGGAATTTTGTGGGTTGTTGCGATATATGTGTACATCACTTTCTGTAGTATAGAAATGCCAACAGTATTTAATAGTCCAGTCTATGAACGTGGTATGTCATTCCAATTACTTGTCTCTTCTTTAATTTCTTTCCGCAATGTCCTGTAGTTTTCAGTATACAAATTTTTCACCTCCTACGGGGCCTTTTCCACTGCCTTCCTCAGGTCTTCTAGAGTCAGGGGTGAGAAGGATGGACTCATGCAGAGAGTGAAATCCCTCCCTCCCCTCTGCACCTACTCTCTGATTATGTCTAATACAGGTGTACTGGGCCATGCCCTTCACCTCTGTCTACAAGTGGGCCCCTTGCTGGGAATTCCTCTTGGATCTGAGTGTTGACTGTACTATTTCAGTGTCCACAAGGACTCTCGCAATGCCTGGCGTGGGTCCAAGAGCCCAAGATATACCTACATATGAATGATCAGATCAGGCCATCAAATTTTCTGCAGTAAAGAACAACCAGGGGAGGGGTGGCTGGTTGCCTCTTTCTCATCTTTGGATTTCTTAGAGCTGAGCTTTCCAGTGTGGTAGCCACTAACCAAATGTGTCTATTTATGATTAATTTAGTTCAAACAATAATTAACTCATTCTATTAAACAATGCAAAAAGCACACACTTGCTTGGTCACACTAGCCATGTTTCAAGTGTGTCTGTAACATCTGGAATTTCAGGTTGGTAAGGTTGACGGTGAAAGCTATAAATGGGTCTATAGAAGTGAGGGGTCGAAAGGTGATTTTCTCAGCATCTCTCCCTCATTTGAAATTTTCAACGGTGATCAATATCTTATTGAAGGACTCTGTCTGCACAGAGCACAGGGGAGGTCTGAGAACCTGGAGGGAAGACCAGGGGGAGGCTGTGTGAGCCAGCAAGTCGAGTAGGAGAAATGGGTGGGTCAACTTGTATAATAACTTTATGCTCATGGTTGTGTCTGTACAGAATGCATCGTGGAGAGCATACATAACAGCGATGCTGATGACGATTCACGTAGCGAACAACTCTCAGGTAGGATCTAAAGCGAGACAATTCCTAGAACACTTGGGTTCCACCCGGTTCTTTAGAAACTAAGGAAGGTGAATATGAAATCAGGAAGAAGAAGGAAATATGTGTAGAATTCTGATTTGTTCTTTCCAAATTTTAATGATATAATAGAGTTATGGTGTCCATGTCCTTTGACTGTACTGTGCTTATAGTCATCTTTTCTTGCTTTGCCATTCAGAAATTTTCTTTCTCACAAGACTCCTCTTTCATTGCTTTTTCACTGCCAAAGATGAAAGGTTCATTTCTGTTTGATACCGGGAGGGTATTTTGCACCAGGATTTTGGTTTCCTTTTTACATTCACGTATGATGGCCATATCCTAGTGGGAACAAAACTCTCATAATCACTTGACACTGGAGAACAAGTTCTTATAGTGAGTGTCAGGTGGTGGATGAGACTTGAACTCTCCCCCTGTACACTTTCAGGACTTGTAGCTTCACCTTAGGTTTGTCCTCACTGTTTATTCCTCATGGAAAGGGCGCTCCCAGAGGTGGATGAGTCAGAGGACACATGCTTTGGGATCACTGCATGTGCTCAGTCTCCTCATTTCAGCCTCAGCACCTCCCAAGGCTGATGTGCTGACATGCTTCCATTTGAGAGGGCTCCACGTCCAGCTGCCCCTAAAGACCCTTCATGGCCGGCAGGAATTCTAGAGGACTGTGTGAAGGGGCTGCTGGGCTCGCTTCACACACTGGCTCTCACAGCCCTGCTAACCTGGTCTCCTGGGATTGACCAGGCCCAGGACAAAGACTCAGGGCAGCAGGACCCAGGGTCACTGCTCTTCTTACAACCCACTGCTCCATCCGGACAGCCCTGCCCCTGCTCCCCACACTCCCGTCCTGCCCACCCTCTGACCTTTCCTCAGGCCTGCCTTGGTCTTATCCTTCCCAGTTCTTCCAAGGCTGGGGTAAACCCTGGCAGGTGCTGTGTGTTTAGGAGGCTTCCCCTGCTGTAGAACTTCTGTTTCAGTACTCCAGACTAAGGGAATTGGGACAAGTTACTTTTAACTGTAATATTGCTTTCATCCTCTCTAAGGGGCTAAGAGGCTTACAGAGTTGTTTTGAAGTACCTAAGGTTAGCTCAGGCACAGGACACTTACTTCTTTTGTGAAGTTGGTTGCATATCTAGGCTATTGTGGAGAATGCTGCAATGAACCTAAGTTCAACTCATTGTGATACTGATTTAATTTCCTTTGGATATATACCCAGAACTGTGATTGCTGAATCATATGATATTTCTGTTTATAATTTTATAAGGAATCCCCATACTCTTTTTCATAATAGCTGCACCATCTTACATTCCCACAGGCAGTGTACAAATTTTCCAATACCCCACATCTTGGCCTTGACTTGTGGGCTCTAGAGCACAGGCTTAGTAGTTGTGGTGCACGGGCTTAGTTGCTCCATGGCTGGATTCTTAGTGAACAAAACTGGGTTTCAGCATGCCTACTACTGGGTCAATTACAACTTCATTTAATAAGAAATCTCATCCCTTAGTAGGTCTCATAGCATTCTGAATGGTTATGATACATCTCTCTGCCACTTCCCTCATTCTAACTGTTTCCTATTAGAGTCTCGGGATGAGTCCTCCCCTCTTACCTGAAGCACCTAGTGCTAGTCAGGCCTCCTTCCTTTTGCAGGGAGCCCATGCTTGTACCCACATGCCACACCCAGTTCTGGAGGAGTCCGAGAAAGAAGGAGCCTTCAGGAGTAGATGGAGGAAATTCACTCCACCTTTCTCCTTTGAGGCTAATATTCACTATCGGATTCTGTGCTAAGGAAACGAAATGTCCTTCTCCTGTGGAAAGTCTGTCTTCCATCACTTGTGCCGGCCCTGTTTCTGTGTGCTGGGCAAGAAACGCTGCGTACAGTGAAGACAGAACCAAGAGATCTACCCCAGGGATTGAGCTCAGGGTGGGCACTGACTCCCTTCCCAGGAGGGCGGAGAGGAGGTTGTGCTTTGCAAGGTGGGACAGAGAAACCAAGCAGTGTGACAAGAGCATCTCCACTCATGTTGCTGTGCAAACTGCCAGATGAAGTAGGTTCTTGGTATTTTCTGAAGGCTTTTGCAAGCAAACAAGTCTGGGAGTGAAGTCAATTAAAACATGGAAAGTTATACTTAAAAATTTTTTTTCGATAGTGAGTCCTTTGAGAAATACATACTTTAATAGAATATGATTGCCTTATATGTGTCAATATTTTCCCCACCAAAGAAAACACTGAAAATGCTTGATTGTAAAATGTCACTTGTTTACCCAAGAGACTGTGTAAGAGTAAAGTTGTTCTAGAAATCCTCAATCCCTAGGTCGTAGTTTCCTGATGGTGCTGAGGGGAACCCTGGTGTGCGATTCAGTGCCTGCTACTCACAGGGAGGCTCTTAAGAACGCAGAGACCCGCCCAGTGGACCCCACGTGTGAGGACAGGATTGGAGCCTCGGGCTGGACTTGAAGAGGGAAATGCTTTAGAGAAGTGGAAGGAGATACAGGAAGGGCACCTGAGCCATGGGGAGTCAGGGGTGGTTGGTTTAGAGATCAAGGAAAAGTGTACACCTGAGCACAGCCTGGGCCACACTTAGGATGCTATTGGCACTTCTGCTTGAATGGGGAAGAGAAAGGACACCCCCCTCTTGCTGGAGTGAACTCTGGAGAGATGTCTTCTTTAAAGCCTGGGGAGAGGAGCTTCTGTCCCATTATCTCCTGATACCTGTGTACATTCGAGACCCTTCCTCCTTTCTTCTTTCCCTCTGTTGACTCCCTTTCCTTATTTTTCTTCTTTTTTCTCCTTTTTCCACTTGGTATTTATTTTACATATGTATATTTTATTGTTGTAAAAGTACACATACGACGAAATCCAACGTCTTAACAGGTTTTGAAATGTCCAGTCAGTCCTGTTGACTACATGCACCTTGTTGTACAGCATGTGTCTAGAACTTTTCCATTTTGAAATAACACATTCTAACCATTGAACAGAGACTTCCCATGTCAACCTCCTGCCAGCTCTTGGAACCACCCTTCTACTCTCTGCTTCTCGGAGTTTTCTTTCAGTTTTTGACCTTCCGTGACTGGCTTATTTCACTCTTACAAATGTCCTCCAAGTTCTTTCGTGTTGCTGCAAATGGCAGGATTTCCTTCTTTTTCAAAGACTGAATGACATTCCACTGTATGTGTACACCACATTTTCTTTATTAATTCATCTTCCCATGGACACTAGGCGGTTTTCCTATGTTGTGTATTGTGTATAATGCTGCAATGGACATGAGATTGTAGATATCTCTTGGACATTCTTGTTTTATCTCCTTTGTATATAAACCTAAATGAGTGATTGCTGGATTTTATGAGAGTTCTCAATAATTTTTGGGGGACCTCCATTCTGTTTTCCATAATGGCTACACCATTTTACATTACTAAAGGGTACAAAACAGGGTACAGAAGTTCCACTTCTTCACATCTTTGCCAGCATCCATTAATTTTCTTTGTTTTCTTCTTTTTCTTTCTTTTTTTTTTCTTTTGTTTGCAGTACACGGGCCTCTCATTGTTGTGAGGTCTCCCGTCGCGGAGCACAGGCGCCAAACGCACAGGCTCAGCGGCCATGGTTCATGGGCCAAGCCGCTCAGCGGCATGTGGGATCCTCTCAAACCGGGGCACGAACATGTGTCCCCTGCATCGGCAGGCGGACTCTCAACCACTGTGCCACCAGGGAAGCCCTAATTGTCTTTTTATAATACACATTCTAACAGGTGTGAGTGATATCTCCTTGTGGCTTGATTTCCATTTCCCTGATGCTTAGCGATGTTGAGCAAATTTTCATATGTAGATTGACCACTTGTATGTCTTTATGGAGAAATGTCTAGTGAAGCTTTTTACCCATTTTTAAACTCAGTTATTTGCCCGCTGTTTTTCTGAAATTGCCTTGTAGTAGTTTCTTTTATATTCTGGATATTGGTCCCTTATTCAGATGCAAGTTTTACACATATTTCCTCCCATCCTATAGGTTGCCTTTTCATTCTGTTGATTGTTGAAGAGACTATCCTTTCTTCACTTGGTAATCTTAGAACCTTGGCCAAGATCAGTTGGCCATATATATGTGCATTTATTTGGCGTCACTCTATTATATTTCATTGGTCTATCTCACTGTCTTGATGCCAGTAGCAGACTGTTTTGACTACTGTGGCATTTTTATGTGTTTTGAGTTCAGGAAGTGTTCATCTCCATCATTGCTCTTTGCTCTCAAGATTGTTTTATCTACTTGGGGGGGGGTTCCGTATGTATTTTAGGATTCTGTCCGCTTCTATAATAATGACATGGAATTTTGTGGGTTGTTGCGATATATGTGTACATCACTTTCTGTAGTATAGAAATGCCAACAGTATTTAATAGTCCAGTCTATGAACGTGGTATGTCATTCCAATTACTTGTCTCTTCTTTAATTTCTTTCCGCAATGTCCTGTAGTTTTCAGTATACAAATTTTTCACCTCCTACGGGGCCTTTTCCACTGCCTTCCTCAGGTCTTCTAGAGTCAGGGGTGAGAAGGATGGACTCATGCAGAGAGTGAAATGCCTCCCTCCCCTCTGCACCTACTCTCTGATTATGTCTAATACAGGTGTACTGGGCCATGCCCTTCACCTCTGTCTACAAGTGGGCCCCTTGCTGGGAATTCCTCTTGGATCTGAGTGTTGACTGTACTATTTCAGTGTCCACAAGGACTCTCGCAATGCCTGGCGTGGGTCCAAGAGCCCAAGATATACCTACATACGAATGATCAGATCAGGCCATCAAATTCTCTGCAGTAAAGAACAACCAGGGGAGGGGTGGCTGGTTGCCTCTTTCTCATCTTTGGATTTCTTAGAGCTGAGCTTTCCAGTGTGGTAGCCACTAACCAAATGTGTCTATTTATGATTAATTTAGTTCAAACAATAATTAACTCATTCTATTAAACAATGCAAAAAGCACACACTTGCTTGGTCACACTAGCCATGTTTCAAGTGTGTCTGTAACATCTGGAATTTCAGGTTGGTAAGGTTGACGGTGAAAGCTATAAATGGGTCTATAGAAGTGAGGGGTCGAAAGGTGATTTTCTCAGCATCTCTCCCTCATTTGAAATTTTCAACGGTGATCAATATCTTATTGAAGGACTCTGTCTGCACAGAGCACAGGGGAGGTCTGAGAACCTGGAGGGAAGACCAGGGGGAGGCTGTGTGAGCCAGCAAGTCGAGTAGGAGAAATGGGTGGGTCAACTTGTATAATAACTTTATGCTCATGGTTGTGTCTGTACAGAATGCATCGTGGAGAGCATACATAACAGCGATGCTGATGACGATTCACGTAGCGAACAACTCTCAGGTAGGATCTAAAGCGAGACAATTCCTAGAACACTTGGGTTCCACCCGGTTCTTTAGAAACTAAGGAAGGTGAATATGAAATCAGGAAGAAGAAGGAAATATGTGTAGAATTCTGATTTGTTCTTTCCAAATTTTAATGATATAATAGAGTTATGGTGTCCATGTCCTTTGACTGTACTGTGCTTATAGTCATCTTTTCTTGCTTTGCCATTCAGAAATTTTCTTTCTCACAAGACTCCTCTTTCATTGCTTTTTCACTGCCAAAGATGAAAGGTTCATTTCTGTTTGATACCGGGAGGGTATTTTGCACCAGGATTTTGGTTTCCTTTTTACATTCACGTATGATGGCCATATCCTAGTGGGAACAAAACTCTCATAATCACTTGACACTGGAGAACAAGTTCTTATAGTGAGTGTCAGGTGGTGGATGAGACTTGAACTCTCCCCCTGTACACTTTCAGGACTTGTAGCTTCACCTTAGGTTTGTCCTCACTGTTTATTCCTCATGGAAAGGGCGCTCCCAGAGGTGGATGAGTCAGAGGACACATGCTTTGGGATCACTGCATGTGCTCAGTCTCCTCATTTCAGCCTCAGCACCTCCCAAGGCTGATGTGCTGACATGCTTCCATTTGAGAGGGCTCCACGTCCAGCTGCCCCTAAAGACCCTTCATGGCCGGCAGGAATTCTAGAGGACTGTGTGAAGGGGCTGCTGGGCTCGCTTCACACACTGGCTCTCACAGCCCTGCTAACCTGGTCTCCTGGGATTGACCAGGCCCAGGACAAAGACTCAGGGCAGCAGGACCCAGGGTCACTGCTCTTCTTACAACCCACTGCTCCATCCGGACAGCCCTGCCCCTGCTCCCCACACTCCCGTCCTGCCCACCCTCTGACCTTTCCTCAGGCCTGCCTTGGTCTTATCCTTCCCAGTTCTTCCAAGGCTGGGGTAAACCCTGGCAGGTGCTGTGTGTTTAGGAGGCTTCCCCTGCTGTAGAACTTCTGTTTCAGTACTCCAGACTAAGGGAATTGGGACAAGTTACTTTTAACTGTAATATTGCTTTCATCCTCTCTAAGGGGCTAAGAGGCTTACAGAGTTGTTTTGAAGTACCTAAGGTTAGCTCAGGCACAGGACACTTACTTCTTTTGTGAAGTTGGTTGCATATCTAGGCTATTGTGGAGAATGCTGCAATGAACCTAAGTTCAACTCATTGTGATACTGATTTAATTTCCTTTGGATATATACCCAGAACTGTGATTGCTGAATCATATGATATTTCTGTTTATAATTTTATAAGGAATCCCCATACTCTTTTTCATAATAGCTGCACCATCTTACATTCCCACAGGCAGTGTACAAATTTTCCAATACCCCACATCTTGGCCTTGACTTGTGGGCTCTAGAGCACAGGCTTAGTAGTTGTGGTGCACGGGCTTAGTTGCTCCATGGCTGGATTCTTAGTGAACAAAACTGGGTTTCAGCATGCCTACTACTGGGTCAATTACAACTTCATTTAATAAGAAATCTCATCCCTTAGTAGGTCTCATAGCATTCTGAATGGTTATGATACATCTCTCTGCCACTTCCCTCATTCTAACTGTTTCCTATTAGAGTCTCGGGATGAGTCCTCCCCTCTTACCTGAAGCACCTAGTGCTAGTCAGGCCTCCTTCCTTTTGCAGGGAGCCCATGCTTGTACCCACATGCCACACCCAGTTCTGGAGGAGTCCGAGAAAGAAGGAGCCTTCAGGAGTAGATGGAGGAAATTCACTCCACCTTTCTCCTTTGAGGCTAATATTCACTATCGGATTCTGTGCTAAGGAAACGAAATGTCCTTCTCCTGTGGAAAGTCTGTCTTCCATCACTTGTGCCGGCCCTGTTTCTGTGTGCTGGGCAAGAAACGCTGCGTACAGTGAAGACAGAACCAAGAGATCTACCCCAGGGATTGAGCTCAGGGTGGGCACTGACTCCCTTCCCAGGAGGGCGG
Source organism: Mesoplodon mirus (assembly GCF_964341445.2). NCBI lineage: Eukaryota > Metazoa > Chordata > Mammalia > Artiodactyla > Ziphiidae > Mesoplodon > Mesoplodon mirus. Next base: position 117,824 of record NW_028295299.1, read on the forward strand.
AGAGGAGGTTGTGCTTTGCAAGGTGGGACAGAGAAACCAAGCAGTGTGACAAGAGCATCTCCACTCATGTTGCTGTGCAAACTGCCAGATGAAGTAGGTTCTTGGTATTTTCTGAAGGCTTTTGCAAGCAAACAAGTCTGGGAGTGAAGTCAATTAAAACATGGAAAGTTATACTTAAAAATTTTTTTTCGATAGTGAGTCCTTTGAGAAATACATACTTTAATAGAATATGATTGCCTTATATGTGTCAATATTTTCCCCACCAAAGAAAACACTGAAAATGCTTGATTGTAAAATGTCACTTGTTTACCCAAGAGACTGTGTAAGAGTAAAGTTGTTCTAGAAATCCTCAATCCCTAGGTCGTAGTTTCCTGATGGTGCTGAGGGGAACCCTGGTGTGCGATTCAGTGCCTGCTACTCACAGGGAGGCTCTTAAGAACGCAGAGACCCGCCCAGTGGACCCCACGTGTGAGGACAGGATTGGAGCCTCGGGCTGGACTTGAAGAGGGAAATGCTTTAGAGAAGTGGAAGGAGATACAGGAAGGGCACCTGAGCCATGGGGAGTCAGGGGTGGTTGGTTTAGAGATCAAGGAAAAGTGTACACCTGAGCACAGCCTGGGCCACACTTAGGATGCTATTGGCACTTCTGCTTGAATGGGGAAGAGAAAGGACACCCCCCTCTTGCTGGAGTGAACTCTGGAGAGATGTCTTCTTTAAAGCCTGGGGAGAGGAGCTTCTGTCCCATTATCTCCTGATACCTGTGTACATTCGAGACCCTTCCTCCTTTCTTCTTTCCCTCTGTTGACTCCCTTTCCTTATTTTTCTTCTTTTTTCTCCTTTTTCCACTTGGTATTTATTTTACATATGTATATTTTATTGTTGTAAAAGTACACATACGACGAAATCCAACGTCTTAACAGGTTTTGAAATGTCCAGTCAGTCCTGTTGACTACATGCACCTTGTTGTACAGCATGTGTCTAGAACTTTTCCATTTTGAAATAACACATTCTAACCATTGAACAGAGACTTCCCATGTCAACCTCCTGCCAGCTCTTGGAACCACCCTTCTACTCTCTGCTTCTCGGAGTTTTCTTTCAGTTTTTGACCTTCCGTGACTGGCTTATTTCACTCTTACAAATGTCCTCCAAGTTCTTTCGTGTTGCTGCAAATGGCAGGATTTCCTTCTTTTTCAAAGACTGAATGACATTCCACTGTATGTGTACACCACATTTTCTTTATTAATTCATCTTCCCATGGACACTAGGCGGTTTTCCTATGTTGTGTATTGTGTATAATGCTGCAATGGACATGAGATTGTAGATATCTCTTGGACATTCTTGTTTTATCTCCTTTGTATATAAACCTAAATGAGTGATTGCTGGATTTTATGAGAGTTCTCAATAATTTTTGGGGGACCTCCATTCTGTTTTCCATAATGGCTACACCATTTTACATTACTAAAGGGTACAAAACAGGGTACAGAAGTTCCACTTCTTCACATCTTTGCCAGCATCCATTAATTTTCTTTGTTTTCTTCTTTTTCTTTCTTTTTTTTTTCTTTTGTTTGCAGTACACGGGCCTCTCATTGTTGTGAGGTCTCCCGTCGCGGAGCACAGGCGCCAAACGCACAGGCTCAGCGGCCATGGTTCATGGGCCAAGCCGCTCAGCGGCATGTGGGATCCTCTCAAACCGGGGCACGAACATGTGTCCCCTGCATCGGCAGGCGGACTCTCAACCACTGTGCCACCAGGGAAGCCCTAATTGTCTTTTTATAATACACATTCTAACAGGTGTGAGTGATATCTCCTTGTGGCTTGATTTCCATTTCCCTGATGCTTAGCGATGTTGAGCAAATTTTCATATGTAGATTGACCACTTGTATGTCTTTATGGAGAAATGTCTAGTGAAGCTTTTTACCCATTTTTAAACTCAGTTATTTGCCCGCTGTTTTTCTGAAATTGCCTTGTAGTAGTTTCTTTTATATTCTGGATATTGGTCCCTTATTCAGATGCAAGTTTTACACATATTTCCTCCCATCCTATAGGTTGCCTTTTCATTCTGTTGATTGTTGAAGAGACTATCCTTTCTTCACTTGGTAATCTTAGAACCTTGGCCAAGATCAGTTGGCCATATATATGTGCATTTATTTGGCGTCACTCTATTATATTTCATTGGTCTATCTCACTGTCTTGATGCCAGTAGCAGACTGTTTTGACTACTGTGGCATTTTTATGTGTTTTGAGTTCAGGAAGTGTTCATCTCCATCATTGCTCTTTGCTCTCAAGATTGTTTTATCTACTTGGGGGGGGGGTTCCGTATGTATTTTAGGATTCTGTCCGCTTCTATAATAATGACATGGAATTTTGTGGGTTGTTGCGATATATGTGTACATCACTTTCTGTAGTATAGAAATGCCAACAGTATTTAATAGTCCAGTCTATGAACGTGGTATGTCATTCCAATTACTTGTCTCTTCTTTAATTTCTTTCCGCAATGTCCTGTAGTTTTCAGTATACAAATTTTTCACCTCCTACGGGGCCTTTTCCACTGCCTTCCTCAGGTCTTCTAGAGTCAGGGGTGAGAAGGATGGACTCATGCAGAGAGTGAAATGCCTCCCTCCCCTCTGCACCTACTCTCTGATTATGTCTAATACAGGTGTACTGGGCCATGCCCTTCACCTCTGTCTACAAGTGGGCCCCTTGCTGGGAATTCCTCTTGGATCTGAGTGTTGACTGTACTATTTCAGTGTCCACAAGGACTCTCGCAATGCCTGGCGTGGGTCCAAGAGCCCAAGATATACCTACATACGAATGATCAGATCAGGCCATCAAATTCTCTGCAGTAAAGAACAACCAGGGGAGGGGTGGCTGGTTGCCTCTTTCTCATCTTTGGATTTCTTAGAGCTGAGCTTTCCAGTGTGGTAGCCACTAACCAAATGTGTCTATTTATGATTAATTTAGTTCAAACAATAATTAACTCATTCTATTAAACAATGCAAAAAGCACACACTTGCTTGGTCACACTAGCCATGTTTCAAGTGTGTCTGTAACATCTGGAATTTCAGGTTGGTAAGGTTGACGGTGAAAGCTATAAATGGGTCTATAGAAGTGAGGGGTCGAAAGGTGATTTTCTCAGCATCTCTCCCTCATTTGAAATTTTCAACGGTGATCAATATCTTATTGAAGGACTCTGTCTGCACAGAGCACAGGGGAGGTCTGAGAACCTGGAGGGAAGACCAGGGGGAGGCTGTGTGAGCCAGCAAGTCGAGTAGGAGAAATGGGTGGGTCAACTTGTATAATAACTTTATGCTCATGGTTGTGTCTGTACAGAATGCATCGTGGAGAGCATACATAACAGCGATGCTGATGACGATTCACGTAGCGAACAACTCTCAGGTAGGATCTAAAGCGAGACAATTCCTAGAACACTTGGGTTCCACCCGGTTCTTTAGAAACTAAGGAAGGTGAATATGAAATCAGGAAGAAGAAGGAAATATGTGTAGAATTCTGATTTGTTCTTTCCAAATTTTAATGATATAATAGTGTTATGGTGTCCATGTCCTTTGACTGTACTGTGCTTATAGTCATCTTTTCTTGCTTTGCCATTCAGAAATTTTCTTTCTCACAAGACTCCTCTTTCATTGCTTTTTCACTGCCAAAGATGAAAGGTTCATTTCTGTTTGATACCGGGAGGGTACTTTGCACCAGGATTTTGGTTTCCTTTTTACATTCACGTATGATGGCCATATCCTAGTGGGAACAAAACTCTCATAATCACTTGACACTGGAGAACAAGTTCTTATAGTGAGTGTCAGGTGGTGGATGAGACTTGAACTCTCCCCCTGTACACTTTCAGGACTTGTAGCTTCACCTTAGGTTTGTCCTCACTGTTTATTCCTCATGGAAAGGGCGCTCCCAGAGGTGGATGAGTCAGAGGACACATGCTTTGGGATCACTGCATGTGCTCAGTCTCCTCATTTCAGCCTCAGCACCTCCCAAGGCTGATGTGCTGACATGCTTCCATTTGAGAGGGCTCCACGTCCAGCTGCCCCTAAAGACCCTTCATGGCCGGCAGGAATTCTAGAGGACTGTGTGAAGGGGCTGCTGGGCTCGCTTCACACACTGGCTCTCACAGCCCTGCTAACCTGGTCTCCTGGGATTGACCAGGCCCAGGACAAAGACTCAGGGCAGCAGGACCCAGGGTCACTGCTCTTCTTACAACCCACTGCTCCATCCGGACAGCCCTGCCCCTGCTCCCCACACTCCCGTCCTGCCCACCCTCTGACCTTTCCTCAGGCCTGCCTTGGTCTTATCCTTCCCAGTTCTTCCAAGGCTGGGGTAAACCCTGGCAGGTGCTGTGTGTTTAGGAGGCTTCCCCTGCTGTAGAACTTTTGTTTCAGTATTCCAGACTAAGGGAATTGGGACAAGTTACTTTTAACTGTAATATTGCTTTCATCCTCTCTAAGGGGCTAAGAGGCTTACAGAGTTGTTTTGAAGTACCTAAGGTTAGCTCAGGCACAGGACACTTACTTCTTTTGTGAAGTTGGTTGCATATCTAGGCTATTGTGGAGAATGCTGCAATGAACCTAAGTTCAACTCATTGTGATACTGATTTAATTTCCTTTGGATATATACCCAGAACTGTGATTGCTGAATCATATGATATTTCTGTTTATAGTTTTATAAGGAATCCCCATACTCTTTTTCATAATAGCTGCACCATTTTACATTCCCACAGGCAGTGTACAAATTTTCCAATACCCCACATCTTGGCCTTGACTTGTGGGCTCTAGAGCACAGGCTTAGTAGTTGTGGTGCACGGGCTTAGTTGCTCCATGGCTGGATTCTTAGTGAACAAAACTGGGTTTCAGCATGCCTACTACTGGGTCAATTACAACTTCATTTAATAAGAAATCTCATCCCTTAGTAGGTCTCATAGCATTCTGAATGGTTATGATACATCTCTCTGCCACTTCCCTCATTCTAACTGTTTCCTATTAGAGTCTCGGGATGAGTCCTCCCCTCTTACCTGAAGCACCTAGTGCTAGTCAGGCCTCCTTCCTTTTGCAGGGAGCCCATGCTTGTACCCACATGCCACACCCAGTTCTGGAGGAGTCCGAGAAAGAAGGAGCCTTCAGGAGTAGATGGAGGAAATTCACTCCACCTTTCTCCTTTGAGGCTAATATTCACTATCGGATTCTGTGCTAAGGAAACGAAATGTCCTTCTCCTGTGGAAAGTCTGTCTTCCATCACTTGTGCCGGCCCTGTTTCTGTGTGCTGGGCAAGAAACACTGCGTACAGTGAAGACAGAACCAAGAGATCTACCCCAGGGATTGAGCTCAGGGTGGGCACTGACTCCCTTCCCAGGAGGGCGGAGAGGAGGTTGTGCTTTGCAAGGTGGGACAGAGAAACCAAGCAGTGTGACAAGAGCATCTCCACTCATGTTGCTGTGCAAACTGCCAGATGAAGTAGGTTCTTGGTATTTTCTGAAGGCTTTTGCAAGCAAACAAGTCTGGGAGTAAAGTCAATTAAAACATGGAAAGTTATACTTAAAAATTTTTTTTCGATAGTGAGTCCTCTGAGAAATACATACTTTAATAGAATATGATTGCCTTATATGTGTCAATATTTTCCCCACCAAAGAAAACACTGAAAATGCTTGATTGTAAAATGTCACTTGTTTACCCAAGAGACTGTGTAAGAGTAAAGTTGTTCTAGAAATCCTCAATCCCTAGGTCGTAGTTTCCTGATGGTGCTGAGGGGAACCCTGGTGTGCGATTCAGTGCCTGCTACTCACAGGGAGGCTCTTAAGAACGCAGAGACCCGCTCAGTGGACCCCACGTGTGAGGACAGGATTGGAGCCTCGGGCTGGACTTGAAGAGGGAAATGCTTTAGAGAAGTGGAAGGAGATACAGGAAGGGCACCTGAGCCATGGGGAGTCAGGGGTGGTTGGTTTAGAGATCAAGGAAAAGTGTACACCTGAGCACAGCCTGGGCCACACTTAGGATGCTATTGGCACTTCTGCTTGAATGGGGAAGAGAAAGGACATCCCCCTCTTGCTGGAGTGAACTCTGGAGAGATGTCTTCTTTAAAGCCTGGGGAGAGGAGCTTCTCTCCCATTATCTCCTGATACCTGTGTACATTCGAGACCCTTCCTCCTTTCTTCTTTCCCTCTGTTGACTCCCTTTCCTTATTTTTCTTCTTTTTTCCCCTTTTTCCACTTGGTATTTATTTTACATATGTATATTGTTGTAAAAGTACACATACGACGAAATCCAACGTCTTAACAAGTTTTGAAATGTCCAGTCAGTCCTGTTGACTACATGCACCTTGTACAGCATGTGTCTAGAACTTTTCCATTTTGAAATAACACATTCTAACCATTGAACAGAGACTTCCCATGTCAACCTCCTGCCAGCTCTTGGAACCACCCTTCTACTCTCTGCTTCTCGGAGTTTTCTTTCAGTTTTTGACCTTCCGTGACTGGCTTATTTCACTCTTACAAATGTCCTCCAAGTTCTTTCGTGTTGCTGCAAATGGCAGGATTTCCTTCTTTTTCAAAGACTGAATGACATTCCACTGTATGTGTACACCACATTTTCTTTATTAATTCATCTTCCCATGGACACTAGGCGGTTTTCCTATGTTGTGTATTGTGTATAATGCTGCAATGGACATGAGATTGTAGATATCTCTTGGACATTCTTGTTTTATCTCCTTTGTATATAAACCTAAATGAGTGATTGCTGGATTTTATGAGAGTTCTCAATAATTTTTGGGGGACCTCCATTCTGTTTTCCATAATGGCTACACCATTTTACATTACTAAAGGGTACAAAACAGGGTACAGAAGTTCCACTTCTTCACATCTTTGCCAGCATCCATTAATTTTCTTTCTTTTCTTCTTTTTCTTTCTTTTTTCTTTCTTTTGTTTGCAGTACACGGGCCTCTCATTGTTGTGAGGTCTCCCGTCGCGGAGCACAGGCGCCAAACGCACAGGCTCAGCGGCCATGGTTCATGGGCCAAGCCGCTCAGCGGCATGTGGGATCCTCTCAAACCGGGGCACGAACATGTGTCCCCTGCATCGGCAGGCGGACTCTCAACCACTGTGCCACCAGGGAAGCCCTAATTGTCTTTTTATAATACACATTCTAACAGGTGTGAGTGATATCTCCTTGTGGCTTGATTTCCATTTCCCTGATGCTTAGCGATGTTGAGCAAATTTTCATATGTAGATTGACCACTTGTATGTCTTTATGGAGAAATGTCTAGTGAAGCTTTTTACCCATTTTTAAACTCAGTTATTTGCCCGCTGTTTTTCTGAAATTGCCTTGTAGTAGTTTCTTTTATATTCTGGATATTGGTCCCTTATTCAGATGCAAGTTTTACACATATTTCCTCCCATCCTATAGGTTGCCTTTTCATTCTGTTGATTGTTGAAGAGACTATCCTTTCTTCACTTGGTAATCTTAGAACCTTGGCCAAGATCAGTTGGCCATATATATGTGCATTTATTTGGCGTCACTCTATTATATTTCATTGGTCTATCTCACTGTCTTGATGCCAGTAGCAGACTGTTTTGACTACTGTGGCATTGTTATGTGTTTTGAGTTCAGGAAGTGTTAATCTCCATCATTGCTCTTTGCTCTCAAGATTGTTTTATCTACTGGGGGGGGGGTTCCGTATGTATTTTAGGATTCTGTCCGCTTCTATAATAATGACATGGAATTTTGTGGGTTGTTGCGATATATGTGTACATCACTTTCTGTAGTATAGAAATGCCAACAGTATTTAATAGTCCAGTCTATGAACGTGGTATGTCATTCCAATTACTTGTCTCTTCTTTAATTTCTTTCCGCAATGTCCTGTAGTTTTCAGTATACAAATTTTTCACCTCCTACGGGGCCTTTTCCACTGCCTTCCTCAGGTCTTCTAGAGTCAGGGGTGAGAAGGATGGACTCATGCAGAGAGTGAAATCCCTCCCTCCCCTCTGCACCTACTCTCTGATTATGTCTAATACAGGTGTACTGGGCCATGCCCTTCACCTCTGTCTACAAGTGGGCCCCTTGCTGGGAATTCCTCTTGGATCTGAGTGTTGACTGTACTATTTCAGTGTCCACAAGGACTCTCGCAATGCCTGGCGTGGGTCCAAGAGCCCAAGATATACCTACATATGAATGATCAGATCAGGCCATCAAATTTTCTGCAGTAAAGAACAACCAGGGGAGGGGTGGCTGGTTGCCTCTTTCTCATCTTTGGATTTCTTAGAGCTGAGCTTTCCAGTGTGGTAGCCACTAACCAAATGTGTCTATTTATGATTAATTTAGTTCAAACAATAATTAACTCATTCTATTAAACAATGCAAAAAGCACACACTTGCTTGGTCACACTAGCCATGTTTCAAGTGTGTCTGTAACATCTGGAATTTCAGGTTGGTAAGGTTGACGGTGAAAGCTATAAATGGGTCTATAGAAGTGAGGGGTCGAAAGGTGATTTTCTCAGCATCTCTCCCTCATTTGAAATTTTCAACGGTGATCAATATCTTATTGAAGGACTCTGTCTGCACAGAGCACAGGGGAGGTCTGAGAACCTGGAGGGAAGACCAGGGGGAGGCTGTGTGAGCCAGCAAGTCGAGTAGGAGAAATGGGTGGGTCAACTTGTATAATAACTTTATGCTCATGGTTGTGTCTGTACAGAATGCATCGTGGAGAGCATACATAACAGCGATGCTGATGACGATTCACGTAGCGAACAACTCTCAGGTAGGATCTAAAGCGAGACAATTCCTAGAACACTTGGGTTCCACCCGGTTCTTTAGAAACTAAGGAAGGTGAATATGAAATCAGGAAGAAGAAGGAAATATGTGTAGAATTCTGATTTGTTCTTTCCAAATTTTAATGATATAATAGTGTTATGGTGTCCATGTCCTTTGACTGTACTGTGCTTATAGTCATCTTTTCTTGCTTTGCCATTCAGAAATTTTCTTTCTCACAAGACTCCTCTTTCATTGCTTTTTCACTGCCAAAGATGAAAGGTTCATTTCTGTTTGATACCGGGAGGGTACTTTGCACCAGGATTTTGGTTTCCTTTTTACATTCACGTATGATGGCCATATCCTAGTGGGAACAAAACTCTCATAATCACTTGACACTGGAGAACAAGTTCTTATAGTGAGTGTCAGGTGGTGGATGAGACTTGAACTCTCCCCCTGTACACTTTCAGGACTTGTAGCTTCACCTTAGGTTTGTCCTCACTGTTTATTCCTCATGGAAAGGGCGCTCCCAGAGGTGGATGAGTCAGAGGACACATGCTTTGGGATCACTGCATGTGCTCAGTCTCCTCATTTCAGCCTCAGCACCTCCCAAGGCTGATGTGCTGACATGCTTCCATTTGAGAGGGCTCCACGTCCAGCTGCCCCTAAAGACCCTTCATGGCCGGCAGGAATTCTAGAGGACTGTGTGAAGGGGCTGCTGGGCTCGCTTCACACACTGGCTCTCACAGCCCTGCTAACCTGGTCTCCTGGGATTGACCAGGCCCAGGACAAAGACTCAGGGCAGCAGGACCCAGGGTCACTGCTCTTCTTACAACCCACTGCTCCATCCGGACAGCCCTGCCCCTGCTCCCCACACTCCCGTCCTGCCCACCCTCTGACCTTTCCTCAGGCCTGCCTTGGTCTTATCCTTCCCAGTTCTTCCAAGGCTGGGGTAAACCCTGGCAGGTGCTGTGTGTTTAGGAGGCTTCCCCTGCTGTAGAACTTTTGTTTCAGTATTCCAGACTAAGGGAATTGGGACAAGTTACTTTTAACTGTAATATTGCTTTCATCCTCTCTAAGGGGCTAAGAGGCTTACAGAGTTGTTTTGAAGTACCTAAGGTTAGCTCAGGCACAGGACACTTACTTCTTTTGTGAAGTTGGTTGCATATCTAGGCTATTGTGGAGAATGCTGCAATGAACCTAAGTTCAACTCATTGTGATACTGATTTAATTTCCTTTGGATATATACCCAGAACTGTGATTGCTGAATCATATGATATTTCTGTTTATAGTTTTATAAGGAATCCCCATACTCTTTTTCATAATAGCTGCACCATTTTACATTCCCACAGGCAGTGTACAAATTTTCCAATACCCCACATCTTGGCCTTGACTTGTGGGCTCTAGAGCACAGGCTTAGTAGTTGTGGTGCACGGGCTTAGTTGCTCCATGGCTGGATTCTTAGTGAACAAAACTGGGTTTCAGCATGCCTACTACTGGGTCAATTACAACTTCATTTAATAAGAAATCTCATCCCTTAGTAGGTCTCATAGCATTCTGAATGGTTATGATACATCTCTCTGCCACTTCCCTCATTCTAACTGTTTCCTATTAGAGTCTCGGGATGAGTCCTCCCCTCTTACCTGAAGCACCTAGTGCTAGTCAGGCCTCCTTCCTTTTGCAGGGAGCCCATGCTTGTACCCACATGCCACACCCAGTTCTGGAGGAGTCCGAGAAAGAAGGAGCCTTCAGGAGTAGATGGAGGAAATTCACTCCACCTTTCTCCTTTGAGGCTAATATTCACTATCGGATTCTGTGCTAAGGAAACGAAATGTCCTTCTCCTGTGGAAAGTCTGTCTTCCATCACTTGTGCCGGCCCTGTTTCTGTGTGCTGGGCAAGAAACACTGCGTACAGTGAAGACAGAACCAAGAGATCTACCCCAGGGATTGAGCTCAGGGTGGGCACTGACTCCCTTCCCAGGAGGGCGGAGAGGAGGTTGTGCTTTGCAAGGTGGGACAGAGAAACCAAGCAGTGTGACAAGAGCATCTCCACTCATGTTGCTGTGCAAACTGCCAGATGAAGTAGGTTCTTGGTATTTTCTGAAGGCTTTTGCAAGCAAACAAGTCTGGGAGTAAAGTCAATTAAAACATGGAAAGTTATACTTAAAAATTTTTTTTCGATAGTGAGTCCTCTGAGAAATACATACTTTAATAGAATATGATTGCCTTATATGTGTCAATATTTTCCCCACCAAAGAAAACACTGAAAATGCTTGATTGTAAAATGTCACTTGTTTACCCAAGAGACTGTGTAAGAGTAAAGTTGTTCTAGAAATCCTCAATCCCTAGGTCGTAGTTTCCTGATGGTGCTGAGGGGAACCCTGGTGTGCGATTCAGTGCCTGCTACTCACAGGGAGGCTCTTAAGAACGCAGAGACCCGCTCAGTGGACCCCACGTGTGAGGACAGGATTGGAGCCTCGGGCTGGACTTGAAGAGGGAAATGCTTTAGAGAAGTGGAAGGAGATACAGGAAGGGCACCTGAGCCATGGGGAGTCAGGGGTGGTTGGTTTAGAGATCAAGGAAAAGTGTACACCTGAGCACAGCCTGGGCCACACTTAGGATGCTATTGGCACTTCTGCTTGAATGGGGAAGAGAAAGGACATCCCCCTCTTGCTGGAGTGAACTCTGGAGAGATGTCTTCTTTAAAGCCTGGGGAGAGGAGCTTCTCTCCCATTATCTCCTGATACCTGTGTACATTCGAGACCCTTCCTCCTTTCTTCTTTCCCTCTGTTGACTCCCTTTCCTTATTTTTCTTCTTTTTTCCCCTTTTTCCACTTGGTATTTATTTTACATATGTATATTGTTGTAAAAGTACACATACGACGAAATCCAACGTCTTAACAAGTTTTGAAATGTCCAGTCAGTCCTGTTGACTACATGCACCTTGTACAGCATGTGTCTAGAACTTTTCCATTTTGAAATAACACATTCTAACCATTGAACAGAGACTTCCCATGTCAACCTCCTGCCAGCTCTTGGAACCACCCTTCTACTCTCTGCTTCTCGGAGTTTTCTTTCAGTTTTTGACCTTCCGTGACTGGCTTATTTCACTCTTACAAATGTCCTCCAAGTTCTTTCGTGTTGCTGCAAATGGCAGGATTTCCTTCTTTTTCAAAGACTGAATGACATTCCACTGTATGTGTACACCACATTTTCTTTATTAATTCATCTTCCCATGGACACTAGGCGGTTTTCCTATGTTGTGTATTGTGTATAATGCTGCAATGGACATGAGATTGTAGATATCTCTTGGACATTCTTGTTTTATCTCCTTTGTATATAAACCTAAATGAGTGATTGCTGGATTTTATGAGAGTTCTCAATAATTTTTGGGGGACCTCCATTCTGTTTTCCATAATGGCTACACCATTTTACATTACTAAAGGGTACAAAACAGGGTACAGAAGTTCCACTTCTTCACATCTTTGCCAGCATCCATTAATTTTCTTTCTTTTCTTCTTTTTCTTTCTTTTTTCTTTCTTTTGTTTGCAGTACACGGGCCTCTCATTGTTGTGAGGTCTCCCGTCGCGGAGCACAGGCGCCAAACGCACAGGCTCAGCGGCCATGGTTCATGGGCCAAGCCGCTCAGCGGCATGTGGGATCCTCTCAAACCGGGGCACGAACATGTGTCCCCTGCATCGGCAGGCGGACTCTCAACCACTGTGCCACCAGGGAAGCCCTAATTGTCTTTTTATAATACACATTCTAACAGGTGTGAGTGATATCTCCTTGTGGCTTGATTTCCATTTCCCTGATGCTTAGCGATGTTGAGCAAATTTTCATATGTAGATTGACCACTTGTATGTCTTTATGGAGAAATGTCTAGTGAAGCTTTTTACCCATTTTTAAACTCAGTTATTTGCCCGCTGTTTTTCTGAAATTGCCTTGTAGTAGTTTCTTTTATATTCTGGATATTGGTCCCTTATTCAGATGCAAGTTTTACACATATTTCCTCCCATCCTATAGGTTGCCTTTTCATTCTGTTGATTGTTGAAGAGACTATCCTTTCTTCACTTGGTAATCTTAGAACCTTGGCCAAGATCAGTTGGCCATATATATGTGCATTTATTTGGCGTCACTCTATTATATTTCATTGGTCTATCTCACTGTCTTGATGCCAGTAGCAGACTGTTTTGACTACTGTGGCATTTTTATGTGTTTTGAGTTCAGGAAGTGTTAATCTCCATCATTGCTCTTTGCTCTCAAGATTGTTTTATCTACTGGGGGGGGGGTTCCGTATGTATTTTAGGATTCTGTCCGCTTCTATAATAATGACATGGAATTTTGTGGGTTGTTGCGATATATGTGTACATCACTTTCTGTAGTATAGAAATGCCAACAGTATTTAATAGTCCAGTCTATGAACGTGGTATGTCATTCCAATTACTTGTCTCTTCTTTAATTTCTTTCCGCAATGTCCTGTAGTTTTCAGTATACAAATTTTTCACCTCCTACGGGGCCTTTTCCACTGCCTTCCTCAGGTCTTCTAGAGTCAGGGGTGAGAAGGATGGACTCATGCAGAGAGTGAAATGCCTCCCTCCCCTCTGCACCTACTCTCTGATTATGTCTAATACAGGTGTACTGGGCCATGCCCTTCACCTCTGTCTACAAGTGGGCCCCTTGCTGGGAATTCCTCTTGGATCTGAGTGTTGACTGTACTATTTCAGTGTCCACAAGGACTCTCGCAATGCCTGGCGTGGGTCCAAGAGCCCAAGATATACCTACATACGAATGATCAGATCAGGCCATCAAATTCTCTGCAGTAAAGAACAACCAGGGGAGGGGTGGCTGGTTGCCTCTTTCTCATCTTTGGATTTCTTAGAGCTGAGCTTTCCAGTGTGGTAGCCACTAACCAAATGTGTCTATTTATGATTAATTTAGTTCAAACAATAATTAACTCATTCTATTAAACAATGCAAAAAGCACACACTTGCTTGGTCACACTAGCCATGTTTCAAGTGTGTCTGTAACATCTGGAATTTCAGGTTGGTAAGGTTGACGGTGAAAGCTATAAATGGGTCTATAGAAGTGAGGGGTCGAAAGGTGATTTTCTCAGCATCTCTCCCTCATTTGAAATTTTCAACGGTGATCAATATCTTATTGAAGGACTCTGTCTGCACAGAGCACAGGGGAGGTCTGAGAACCTGGAGGGAAGACCAGGGGGAGGCTGTGTGAGCCAGCAAGTCGAGTAGGAGAAATGGGTGGGTCAACTTGTATAATAACTTTATGCTCATGGTTGTGTCTGTACAGAATGCATCGTGGAGAGCATACATAACAGCGATGCTGATGACGATTCACGTAGCGAACAACTCTCAGGTAGGATCTAAAGCGAGACAATTCCTAGAACACTTGGGTTCCACCCGGTTCTTTAGAAACTAAGGAAGGTGAATATGAAATCAGGAAGAAGAAGGAAATATGTGTAGAATTCTGATTTGTTCTTTCCAAATTTTAATGATATAATAGTGTTATGGTGTCCATGTCCTTTGACTGTACTGTGCTTATAGTCATCTTTTCTTGCTTTGCCATTCAGAAATTTTCTTTCTCACAAGACTCCTCTTTCATTGCTTTTTCACTGCCAAAGATGAAAGGTTCATTTCTGTTTGATACCGGGAGGGTACTTTGCACCAGGATTTTGGTTTCCTTTTTACATTCACGTATGATGGCCATATCCTAGTGGGAACAAAACTCTCATAATCACTTGACACTGGAGAACAAGTTCTTATAGTGAGTGTCAGGTGGTGGATGAGACTTGAACTCTCCCCCTGTACACTTTCAGGACTTGTAGCTTCACCTTAGGTTTGTCCTCACTGTTTATTCCTCATGGAAAGGGCGCTCCCAGAGGTGGATGAGTCAGAGGACACATGCTTTGGGATCACTGCATGTGCTCAGTCTCCTCATTTCAGCCTCAGCACCTCCCAAGGCTGATGTGCTGACATGCTTCCATTTGAGAGGGCTCCACGTCCAGCTGCCCCTAAAGACCCTTCATGGCCGGCAGGAATTCTAGAGGACTGTGTGAAGGGGCTGCTGGGCTCGCTTCACACACTGGCTCTCACAGCCCTGCTAACCTGGTCTCCTGGGATTGACCAGGCCCAGGACAAAGACTCAGGGCAGCAGGACCCAGGGTCACTGCTCTTCTTACAACCCACTGCTCCATCCGGACAGCCCTGCCCCTGCTCCCCACACTCCCGTCCTGCCCACCCTCTGACCTTTCCTCAGGCCTGCCTTGGTCTTATCCTTCCCAGTTCTTCCAAGGCTGGGGTAAACCCTGGCAGGTGCTGTGTGTTTAGGAGGCTTCCCCTGCTGTAGAACTTTTGTTTCAGTATTCCAGACTAAGGGAATTGGGACAAGTTACTTTTAACTGTAATATTGCTTTCATCCTCTCTAAGGGGCTAAGAGGCTTACAGAGTTGTTTTGAAGTACCTAAGGTTAGCTCAGGCACAGGACACTTACTTCTTTTGTGAAGTTGGTTGCATATCTAGGCTATTGTGGAGAATGCTGCAATGAACCTAAGTTCAACTCATTGTGATACTGATTTAATTTCCTTTGGATATATACCCAGAACTGTGATTGCTGAATCATATGATATTTCTGTTTATAGTTTTATAAGGAATCCCCATACTCTTTTTCATAATAGCTGCACCATTTTACATTCCCACAGGCAGTGTACAAATTTTCCAATACCCCACATCTTGGCCTTGACTTGTGGGCTCTAGAGCACAGGCTTAGTAGTTGTGGTGCACGGGCTTAGTTGCTCCATGGCTGGATTCTTAGTGAACAAAACTGGGTTTCAGCATGCCTACTACTGGGTCAATTACAACTTCATTTAATAAGAAATCTCATCCCTTAGTAGGTCTCATAGCATTCTGAATGGTTATGATACATCTCTCTGCCACTTCCCTCATTCTAACTGTTTCCTATTAGAGTCTCGGGATGAGTCCTCCCCTCTTACCTGAAGCACCTAGTGCTAGTCAGGCCTCCTTCCTTTTGCAGGGAGCCCATGCTTGTACCCACATGCCACACCCAGTTCTGGAGGAGTCCGAGAAAGAAGGAGCCTTCAGGAGTAGATGGAGGAAATTCACTCCACCTTTCTCCTTTGAGGCTAATATTCACTATCGGATTCTGTGCTAAGGAAACGAAATGTCCTTCTCCTGTGGAAAGTCTGTCTTCCATCACTTGTGCCGGCCCTGTTTCTGTGTGCTGGGCAAGAAACGCTGCGTACAGTGAAGACAGAACCAAGAGATCTACCCCAGGGATTGAGCTCAGGGTGGGCACTGACTCCCTTCCCAGGAGGGCGGAGAGGAGGTTGTGCTTTGCAAGGTGGGACAGAGAAACCAAGCAGTGTGACAAGAGCATCTCCACTCATGTTGCTGTGCAAACTGCCAGATGAAGTAGGTTCTTGGTATTTTCTGAAGGCTTTTGCAAGCAAACAAGTCTGGGAGTAAAGTCAATTAAAACATGGAAAGTTATACTTAAAAATTTTTTTTCGATAGTGAGTCCTCTGAGAAATACATACTTTAATAGAATATGATTGCCTTATATGTGTCAATATTTTCCCCACCAAAGAAAACACTGAAAATGCTTGATTGTAAAATGTCACTTGTTTACCCAAGAGACTGTGTAAGAGTAAAGTTGTTCTAGAAATCCTCAATCCCTAGGTCGTAGTTTCCTGATGGTGCTGAGGGGAACCCTGGTGTGCGATTCAGTGCCTGCTACTCACAGGGAGGCTCTTAAGAACGCAGAGACCCGCTCAGTGGACCCCACGTGTGAGGACAGGATTGGAGCCTCGGGCTGGACTTGAAGAGGGAAATGCTTTAGAGAAGTGGAAGGAGATACAGGAAGGGCACCTGAGCCATGGGGAGTCAGGGGTGGTTGGTTTAGAGATCAAGGAAAAGTGTACACCTGAGCACAGCCTGGGCCACACTTAGGATGCTATTGGCACTTCTGCTTGAATGGGGAAGAGAAAGGACACCCCCCTCTTGCTGGAGTGTACTCTGGAGAGATGTCTTCTTTAAAGCCTGGGGAGAGGAGCTTCTGTCCCATTATCTCCTGATACCTGTGTACATTCGAGACCCTTCCTCCTTTCTTCTTTCCCTCTGTTGACTCCCTTTCCTTATTTTTCTTCTTTTTTCCCCTTTTTCCACTTGGTATTTATTTTACATATGTATATTTTATTGTTGTAAAAGTACACATACGACGAAATCCAACGTCTTAACAAGTTTTGAAATGTCCAGTCAGTCCTGTTGACTACATGCACCTTGTACAGCATGTGTCTAGAACTTTTCCATTTTGAAATAACACATTCTAACCATTGAACAGAGACTTCCCATGTCAACCTCCTGCCAGCTCTTGGAACCACCCTTCTACTCTCTGCTTCTCGGAGTTTTCTTTCAGTTTTTGACCTTCCGTGACTGGCTTATTTCACTCTTACAAATGTCCTCCAAGTTCTTTCGTGTTGCTGCAAATGGCAGGATTTCCTTCTTTTTCAAAGACTGAATGACATTCCACTGTATGTGTACACCACATTTTCTTTATTAATTCATCTTCCCATGGACACTAGGCGGTTTTCCTATGTTGTGTATTGTGTATAATGCTGCAATGGACATGAGATTGTAGATATCTCTGGGACATTCTTGTTTTATCTCCTTTGTATATAAACCTAAATGAGTGATTGCTGGATTTTATGAGAGTTCTCTTAATAATTTTTGGGGGACCTCCATTCTGTTTTCCATAATGGCTACACCATTTTACATTACTAAAGGGTACAAAACAGGGTACAGAAGTTCCACTTCTTCACATCTTTGCCAGCATCCATTAATTTTCTTTCTTTTCTTCTTTTTCTTTCTTTTTTTTTTCTTTTGTTTGCAGTACACGGGCCTCTCATTGTTGTGAGGTCTCCCGTCGCGGAGCACAGGCGCCAAACGCACAGGCTCAGCGGCCATGGTTCATGGGCCAAGCCGCTCAGCGGCATGTGGGATCCTCTCAAACCGGGGCACGAACATGTGTCCCCTGCATCGGCAGGCAGACTCTCAACCACTGTGCCACCAGGGAAGCCCTAATTGTCTTTTTATAATACACATTCTAACAGGTGTGAGTGATATCTCCTTGTGGCTTGATTTCCATTTCCCTGATGCTTAGCGATGTTGAGCAAATTTTCATATGTAGATTGACCACTTGTATGTCTTTATGGAGAAATGTCTAGTGAAGCTTTTTACCCATTTTTAAACTCAGTTATTTGCCCGCTGTTTTTCTGAAATTGCCTTGTAGTAGTTTCTTTTATATTCTGGATATTGGTCCCTTATTCAGATGCAAGTTTTACACATATTTCCTCCCATCCTATAGGTTGCCTTTTCATTCTGTTGATTGTTGAAGAGACTATCCTTTCTTCACTTGGTAATCTTAGAACCTTGGCCAAGATCAGTTGGCCATATATATGTGCATTTATTTGGCGTCACTCTATTATATTTCATTGGTCTATCTCACTGTCTTGATGCCAGTAGCAGACTGTTTTGACTACTGTGGCATTGTTATGTGTTTTGAGTTCAGGAAGTGTTCATCTCCATCATTGCTCTTTGCTCTCAAGATTGTTTTATCTACTTTGGGGGGGGTTCCGTATGTATTTTAGGATTCTGTCCACTTCTATAATAATGACATGGAATTTTGTGGGTTGTTGTGATATATGTGTACATCACTTTCTGTAGTATAGAAATGCCAACAGTATTTAATAGTCCAGTCTATGAACGTGGTATGTCATTCCAATTACTTGTCTCTTCTTTAATTTCTTTCCGCAATGTCCTGTAGTTTTCAGTATACAAATTTTTCACCTCCTATGGGGCCTTTTCCACTGCCTTCCTCAGGTCTTCTAGAGTCAGCGGTGAGAAGGATGGACTCATGCAGAGAGTGAAATCCCTCCCTCCCCTCTGCACCTACTCTCTGATTATGTCTAATACAGGTGTACTGGGCCATGCCCTTCACCTCTGTCTACAAGTGGGCCCCTTGCTGGGAATTCCTCTTGGATCTGAGTGTTGACTGTACTATTTCAGTGTCCACAAGGACTCTCGCAATGCCTGGCGTGGGTCCAAGAGCCCAAGATATACCTACATACGAATGATCAGATCAGGCCATCAAATTTTCTGCAGTAAAGAACAACCAGGGGAGGGGTGGCTGGTTGCCTCTTTCTCATCTTTGGATTTCTTAGAGCTGAGCTTTCCAGTGTGGTAGCCACTAACCAAATGTGTCTATTTATGATTAATTTAGTTCAAACAATAATTAACTCATTCTATTAAAAAATGCAAAAAGCACACACTTGCTTGGTCACACTAGCCATGTTTCAAGTGTGTCTGTAACATCTGGAATTTCAGGTTGGTAAGGTTGACGGTGAAAGCTATAAATGGGTCTATAGAAGTGAGGGGTCGAAAGGTGATTTTCTCAGCATCTCTCCCTCATTTGAAATTTTCAACGGTGATCAATATCTTATTGAAGGACTCTGTCTGCACAGAGCACAGGGGAGGTCTGAGAACCTGGAGGGAAGACCAGGGGGAGGCTGTGTGAGCCAGCAAGTCGAGTAGGAGAAATGGGTGGGTCAACTTGTATAATAACTTTATGCTCATGGTTGTGTCTGTACAGAATGCATCGTGGAGAGCATACATAACAGCGTTGCTGATGACGATTCACGTAGCGAACAACTCTCAGGTAGGATCTAAAGCGAGACAATTCCTAGAACACTTGGGTTCCACCCGGTTCTTTAGAAACTAAGGAAGGTGAATATGAAATCAGGAAGAAGAAGGAAATATGTGTAGAATTCTGATTTGTTCTTTCCAAATTTTAATGATATAATAGAGTTATGGTGTCCATGTCCTTTGACTGTACTGTGCTTATAGTCATCTTTTCTTGCTTTGCCATTCAGAAATTTTCTTTCTCACAAGACTCCTCTTTCATTGCTTTTTCACTGCCAAAGATGAAAGGTTCATTTCTGTTTGATACCGGGAGGGTATTTTGCACCAGAATTTTGGTTTCCTTTTTACATTCATGTATGATGGCCATATCCTAGTGGGAACAAAGCTCTCATAATCACTTGACACTGGAGAACAAGTTCTTATAGTGAGTGTCAGGTGGTGGATGAGACTTGAACTCTCCCCCTCTACACTTTCAGGACTTGTAGCTTCACCTTAGGTTTGTCCTCACTGTTTATTCCTCATGGAAAGGGCGCTCCCAGAGGTGGATGTGTCAGAGGACACATGCTTTGGGATCACTGCATGTGCTCAGTCTCCTCATTTCAGCCTCAGCACCTCCCAAGGCTGATGTGCTGACATGCTTCCATTTGAGAGGGCTCCACGTCCAGCTGCCCCTAAAGACCCTTCATGGCCGGCAGGAATTCTAGAGGACTGTGTGAAGGGGCTGCTGGGCTCGCTTCACACACTGGCTCTCACAGCCCTGCTAACCTGGTCTCCTGGGATTGACCAGGCCCAGGACAAAGACTCAGGGCAGCAGGACCCAGGGTCACTGCTCTTCTTACAACCCACTGCTCCATCCGGACAGCCCTGCCCCTGCTCCCCACACTCCCGTCCTGCCCACCCTCTGACCTTTCCTCAGGCCTGCCTTGGTCTTATCCTTCCCAGTTCTTCCAAGGCTGGGGTAAACCCTGGCAGGTGCTGTGTGTTTAGGAGGCTTCCCCTGCTGTAGAACTTTTGTTTCAGTATTCCAGACTAAGGGAATTGGGACAAGTTACTTTTAACTGTAATATTGCTTTCATCCTCTCTAAGGGGCTAAGAGGCTTACAGAGTTGCTTTGAAGTACCTAAGGTTAGCTCAGGCACAGGACACTTACTTCTTTTGTGAAGTTGGTTGCATATCTAGGCTATTGTGGAGAATGCTGCAATGAACCTAAGTTCAACTCATTGTGATACTGATTTAATTTCCTTTGGATATATACCCAGAACTGTGATTGCTGAATCATATGATATTTCTGTTTATAGTTTTATAAGGAATCCCCATACTCTTTTTCATAATAGCTGCACCATTTTACATTCCCACAGGCAGTGTACAAATTTTCCAATACCCCACATCTTGGCCTTGACTTGTGGGCTCTAGAGCACAGGCTTAGTAGTTGTGGTGCACGGGCTTAGTTGCTCCATGGCTGGATTCTTAGTGAACAAAACTGGGTTTCAGCATGCCTACTACTGGGTCAATTACAACTTCATTTAATAAGAAATCTCATCCCTTAGTAGGTCTCATAGCATTCTGAATGGTTATGATACATCTCTCTGCCACTTCCCTCATTCTAACTGTTTCCTATTAGAGTCTCGGGATGAGTCCTCCCCTCTTACCTGAAGCACCTAGTGCTAGTCAGGCCTCCTTCCTTTTGCAGGGAGCCCATGCTTGTACCCACATGCCACACCCAGTTCTGGAGGAGTCCGAGAAAGAAGGAGCCTTCAGGAGTAGATGGAGGAAATTCACTCCACCTTTCTCCTTTGAGGCTAATATTCACTATCGGATTCTGTGCTAAGGAAACGAAATGTCCTTCTCCTGTGGAAAGTCTGTCTTCCATCACTTGTGCCGGCCCTGTTTCTGTGTGCTGGGCAAGAAACGCTGCGTACAGTGAAGACAGAACCAAGAGATCTACCCCAGGGATTGAGCTCAGGGTGGGCACTGACTCCCTTCCCAGGAGGGCGGAGAGGAGGTTGTGCTTTGCAAGGTGGGACAGAGAAACCAAGCAGTGTGACAAGAGCATCTCCACTCATGTTGCTGTGCAAACTGCCAGATGAAGTAGGTTCTTGGTATTTTCTGAAGGCTTTTGCAAGCAAACAAGTCTGGGAGTAAAGTCAATTAAAACATGGAAAGTTATACTTAAAAATTTTTTTTCGATAGTGAGTCCTCTGAGAAATACATACTTTAATAGAATATGATTGCCTTATATGTGTCAATATTTTCCCCACCAAAGAAAACACTGAAAATGCTTGATTGTAAAATGTCACTTGTTTACCCAAGAGACTGTGTAAGAGTAAAGTTGTTCTAGAAATCCTCAATCCCTAGGTCGTTGTTTCCTGATGGTGCTGAGGGGAACCCTGGCGTGCGATTCAGTGCCTGCTACTCACAGGGAGGCTCTTAAGAACGCAGAGACCCGCTCAGTGGACCCCACGTGTGAGGACAGGATTGGAGCCTCGGGCTGGACTTGAAGAGGGAAATGCTTTAGAGAAGTGGAAGGAGATACAGGAAGGGCACCTGAGCCATGGGGAGTCAGGGGTGGTTGGTTTAGAGATCAAGGAAAAGTGTACACCTGAGCACAGCCTGGGCCACACTTAGGATGCTATTGGCACTTCTGCTTGAATGGGGAAGAGAAAGGACACCCCCCTCTTGCTGGAGTGTACTCTGGAGAGATGTCTTCTTTAAAGCCTGGGGAGAGGAGCTTCTGTCCCATTATCTCCTGATACCTGTGTACATTCGAGACCCTTCCTCCTTTCTTCTTTCCCTCTGTTGACTCCCTTTCCTTATTTTTCTTCTTTTTTCCCCTTTTTCCACTTGGTATTTATTTTACATATGTATATTTTATTGTTGTAAAAGTACACATACGACGAAATCCAACGTCTTAACAAGTTTTGAAATGTCCAGTCAGTCCTGTTGACTACATGCACCTTGTACAGCATGTGTCTAGAACTTTTCCATTTTGAAATAACACATTCTAACCATTGAACAGAGACTTCCCATGTCAACCTCCTGCCAGCTCTTGGAACCACCCTTCTACTCTCTGCTTCTCGGAGTTTTCTTTCAGTTTTTGACCTTCCGTGACTGGCTTATTTCACTCTTACAAATGTCCTCCAAGTTCTTTCGTGTTGCTGCAAATGGCAGGATTTCCTTCTTTTTCAAAGACTGAATGACATTCCACTGTATGTGTACACCACATTTTCTTTATTAATTCATCTTCCCATGGACACTAGGCGGTTTTCCTATGTTGTGTATTGTGTATAATGCTGCAATGGACATGAGATTGTAGATATCTCTTGGACATTCTTGTTTTATCTCCTTTGTATATAAACCTAAATGAGTGATTGCTGGATTTTATGAGAGTTCTCTTAATAATTTTTGGGGGACCTCCATTCTGTTTTCCATAATGGCTACACCATTTTACATTACTACAGGGTACAAAACAGGGTACAGAAGTTCCACTTCTTCACATCTTTGCCAGCATCCATTAATTTTCTTTCTTTTCATCTTTTTCTTTCTTTTTTTTTCTTTTGTTTGCAGTACACGGGCCTCTCATTGTTGTGAGGTCTCCCGTCGCGGAGCACAGGCGCCAAACGCACAGGCTCAGCAGCCATGGTTCATGGGCCAAGCCGCTCAGCGGCATGTGGGATCCTCTCAAACCGGGGCACGAACATGTGTCCCCTGCATCGGCAGGCGGACTCTCAACCACTGTGCCACCAGGGAAGCCCTAATTGTCTTTTTATAATACACATTCTAACAGGTGTGAGTGATATCTCCTTGTGGCTTGATTTCCATTTCCCTGATGCTTAGCGATGTTGAGCAAATTTTCATATGTAGATTGACTACTTGTATGTCTTTATGGAGAAATGTCTAGTGAAGCTTTTTACCCATTTTTAAACTCAGTTATTTGCCCGCTGTTTTTCTGAAATTGCCTTGTAGTAGTTTCTTTTATATTCTGGATATTGGTCCCTTATTCAGATGCAAGTTTTACACATATTTCCTCCCATCCTATAGGTTGCCTTTTCATTCTGTTGATTGTTGAAGAGACTATCCTTTCTTCACTTGGTAATCTTAGAACCTTGGCCAAGATCAGTTGGCCATATATATGTGCGTTTATTTGGCGTCTCTCTATTATATTTCATTGGTCTATCTCACTGTCTTGATGCCAGTAGCAGACTGTTTTGACTACTGTGGCATTGTTATGTGTTTTGAGTTCAGGAAGTGTTAATCTCCATCATTGCTCTTTGCTCTCAAGATTGTTTTATCTACTTGGGGGGGGTTAAATATGTATTTTAGGATTCTGTCCGCTTCTATAATAATGACATGGAATTTTGTGGGTTGTTGCGATATATGTGTACATCACTTTCTGTAGTATAGAAATGCCAACAGTATTTAATAGTCCAGTCTATGAACGTGGTATGTCATTCCAATTACTTGTCTCTTCTTTAATTTCTTTCCGCAATGTCCTGTAGTTTTCAGTATACAAATTTTTCACCTCCTACGGGGCCTTTTCCACTGCCTTCCTCAGGTCTTCTAGAGTCAGGGGTGAGAAGGATGGACTCATGCAGAGAGTGAAATCCCTCCCTCCCCTCTGCACCTACTCTCTGATTATGTCTAATACAGGTGTACTGGGCCATGCCCTTCACCTCTGTCTACAAGTGGGCCCCTTGCTGGGAATTCCTCTTGGATCTGAGTGTTGACTGTACTATTTCAGTGTCCACAAGGACTCTCGCAATGCCTGGCGTGGGTCCAAGAGCCCAAGATATACCTACATACGAATGATCAGATCAGGCCATCAAATTTTCTGCAGTAAAGAACAACCAGGGGAGGGGTGGCTGGTTGCCTCTTTCTCATCTTTGGATTTCTTAGAGCTGAGCTTTCCAGTGTGGTAGCCACTAACCAAATGTGTCTATTTATGATTAATTTAGTTCAAACAATAATTAACTCATTCTATTAAACAATGCAAAAAGCACACACTTGCTTGGTCACACTAGCCATGTTTCAAGTGTGTCTGTAACATCTGGAATTTCAGGTTGGTAAGGTTGACGGTGAAAGCTATAAATGGGTCTATAGAAGTGAGGGGTCGAAAGGTGATTTTCTCAGCATCTCTCCCTCATTTGAAATTTTCAACGGTGATCAATATCTTATTGAAGGACTCTGTCTGCACAGAGCACAGGGGAGGTCTGAGAACCTGGAGGGAAGACCAGGGGGAGGCTGTGTGAGCCAGCAAGTCGAGTAGGAGAAATGGGTGGGTCAACTTGTATAATAACTTTATGCTCATGGTTGTGTCTGTACAGAATGCATCGTGGAGAGCATACATAACAGCGATGCTGATGACGATTCACGTAGCGAACAACTCTCAGGTAGGATCTAAAGCGAGACAATTCCTAGAACACTTGGGTTCCACCCGGTTCTTTAGAAACTAAGGAAGGTGAATATGAAATCAGGAAGAAGAAGGAAATATGTGTAGAATTCTGATTTGTTCTTTCCAAATTTTAATGATATAATAGTGTTATGGTGTCCATGTCCTTTGACTGTACTGTGCTTATAGTCATCTTTTCTTGCTTTGCCATTCAGAAATTTTCTTTCTCACAAAACTCCTCTTTCATTGCTTTTTCACTGCCAAAGATGAAAGGTTCATTTCTGTTTGATACCGGGAGGGTACTTTGCACCAGGATTTTGGTTTCCTTTTTACATTCACGTATGATGGCCATATCCTAGTGGGAACAAAACTCTCATAATCACTTGACACTGGAGAACAAGTTCTTATAGTGAGTGTCAGGTGGTGGATGAGACTTGAACTCTCCCCCTCTACACTTTCAGGACTTGTAGCTTCACCTTAGGTTTGTCCTCACTGTTTATTCCTCATGGAAAGGGCGCTCCCAGAGGTGGATGAGTCAGAGGACACATGCTTTGGGATCACTGCATGTGCTCAGTCTCCTCATTTCAGCCTCAGCACCTCCCAAGGCTGATGTGCTGACATGCTTCCATTTGAGAGGGCTCCACGTCCAGCTGCCCCTAAAGACCCTTCATGGCCGGCAGGAATTCTAGAGGACTGTGTGAAGGGGCTGCTGGGCTCGCTTCACACACTGGCTCTCACAGCCCTGCTAACCTGGTCTCCTGGGATTGACCAGGCCCAGGACAAAGACTCAGGGCAGCAGGACCCAGGGTCACTGCTCTTCTTACAACCCACTGCTCCATCCGGACAGCCCTGCCCCTGCTCCCCACACTCCCGTCCTGCCCACCCTCTGACCTTTCCTCAGGCCTGCCTTGGTCTTATCCTTCCCAGTTCTTCCAAGGCTGGGGTAAACCCTGGCAGGTGCTGTGTGTTTAGGAGGCTTCCCCTGCTGTAGAACTTTTGTTTCAGTATTCCAGACTAAGGGAATTGGGACAAGTTACTTTTAACTGTAATATTGCTTTCATCCTCTCTAAGGGGCTAAGAGGCTTACAGAGTTGTTTTGAAGTACCTAAGGTTAGCTCAGGCACAGGACACTTACTTCTTTTGTGAAGTTGGTTGCATATCTAGGCTATTGTGGAGAATGCTGCAATGAACCTAAGTTCAACTCATTGTGATACTGATTTAATTTCCTTTGGATATATACCCAGAACTGTGATTGCTGAATCATATGATATTTCTGTTTATAGTTTTATAAGGAATCCCCATACTCTTTTTCATAATAGCTGCACCATTTTACATTCCCACAGGCAGTGTACAAATTTTCCAATACCCCACATCTTGGCCTTGACTTGTGGGCTCTAGAGCACAGGCTTAGTAGTTGTGGTGCATGGGCTTAGTTGCTCCATGGCTGGATTCTTAGTGAACAAAACTGGGTTTCAGCATGCCTACTACTGGGTCAATTACAACTTCATTTAATAAGAAATCTCATCCCTTAGTAGGTCTCATAGCATTCTGAATGGTTATGATACATCTCTCTGCCACTTCCCTCATTCTAACTGTTTCCTATTAGAGTCTCGGGATGAGTCCTCCCCTCTTACCTGAAGCACCTAGTGCTAGTCAGGCCTCCTTCCTTTTGCAGGGAGCCCATGCTTGTACCCACATGCCACACCCAGTTCTGGAGGAGTCCAAGAAAGAAGGAGCCTTCAGGAGTAGATGGAGGAAATTCACTCCACCTTTCTCCTTTGAGGCTAATATTCACTATCGGATTCTGTGCTAAGGAAACGAAATGTCCTTCTCCTGTGGAAAGTCTGTCTTCCATCACTTGTGCCGGCCCTGTTTCTGTGTGCTGGGCAAGAAACACTGCATACAGTGAAGACAGAACCAAGAGATCTACCCCAGGGATTGAGCTCAGGGTGGGCACTGACTCCCTTCCCAGGAGGGCGGAGAGGAGGTTGTGCTTTGCAAGGTGGGACAGAGAAACCAAGCAGTGTGACAAGAGCATCTCCACTCATGTTGCTGTGCAAACTGCCAGATGAAGTATGTTCTTGGTATTTTCTGAAGGCTTTTGCAAGCAAACAAGTCTGGGAGTAAAGTCAATTAAAACATGGAAAGTTATACTTAAAAATTTTTTTTCGATAGTGAGTCCTCTGAGAAATACATACTTTAATAGAATATGATTGCCTTATATGTGTCAATATTTTCCCCACCAAAGAAAACACTGAAAATGCTTGATTGTAAAATGTCACTTGTT
The DNA here is from genome assembly GCF_964341445.2 of Mesoplodon mirus. Classification (NCBI taxonomy): domain Eukaryota; kingdom Metazoa; phylum Chordata; class Mammalia; order Artiodactyla; family Ziphiidae; genus Mesoplodon; species Mesoplodon mirus. The sequence continues at coordinate 144,982 of NW_028295299.1, forward strand.
TACCGAAGAGACTGTGTAAGAGTAAAGTTGTTCTAGAAATCCTCAATCCCTAGGTCGTAGTTTCCTGATGGTGCTGAGGGGAACCCTGGTGTGCGATTCAGTGCCTGCTACTCACAGGGAGGCTCTTAAGAACGCAGAGACCCGCTCAGTGGACCCCACGTGTGAGGACAGGATTGGAGCCTCGGGCTGGACTTGAAGAGGGAAATGCTTTAGAGAAGTGGAAGGAGATACAGGAAGGGCACCTGAGCCATGGGGAGTCAGGGGTGGTTGGTTAAGAGATCAAGGAAAAGTGTACACCTGAGCACAGCCTGGGCCACACTTAGGATGCTATTGGCACTTCTGCTTGAATGGGGAAGAGAAAGGACATCCCCCTCTTGCTGGAGTGAACTCTGGAGAGATGTCTTCTTTAAAGCCTGGGGAGAGGAGCTTCTGTCCCATTATCTCCTGATACCTGTGTACATTCGAGACCCTTCCTCCTTTCTTCTTTCCCTCTGTTGACTCCCTTTCCTTATTTTTCTTCTTTTTTCCCCTTTTTCCACTTGGTATTTATTTTACATATGTATATTTTATTGTTGTAAAAGTACACATACGACGAAATCCAACGTCTTAACAAGTTTTGAAATGTCCAGTCAGTCCTGTTGACTACATGCACCTTGTACAGCATGTGTCTAGAACTTTTCCATTTTGAAATAACACATTCTAACCATTGAACAGAGACTTCCCATGTCAACCTCCTGCCAGCTCTTGGAACCACCCTTCTACTCTCTGCTTCTCGGAGTTTTCTTTCAGTTTTTGACCTTCCGTGACTGGCTTATTTCACTCTTACAAATGTCCTCCAAGTTCTTTCGTGTTGCTGCAAATGGCAGGATTTCCTTCTTTTTCAAAGACTGAATGACATTCCACTGTATGTGTACACCACATTTTCTTTATTAATTCATCTTCCCATGGACACTAGGCGGTTTTCCTATGTTGTGTATTGTGTATAATGCTGCAATGGACATGAGATTGTAGATATCTCTTGGACATTCTTGTTTTATCTCCTTTGTATATAAACCTAAATGAGTGATTGCTGGATTTTATGAGAGTTCTCTTAATAATTTTTGGGGGACCTCCATTCTGTTTTCCATAATGGCTACACCATTTTACATTACTAAAGGGTACAAAACAGGGTACAGAAGTTCCACTTCTTCACATCTTTGCCAGCATCCATTAATTTTCTTTCTTTTCATCTTTTTCTTTCTTTTTTTTTTCTTTTGTTTGCAGTACACGGGCCTCTCATTGTTGTGAGGTCTCCCGTCGCGGAGCACAGGCGCCAAACGCACAGGCTCAGCAGCCATGGTTCATGGGCCAAGCCGCTCAGCGGCATGTGGGATCCTCTCAAACTGGGGCACGAACATGTGTCCCCTGCATCGGCAGGCAGACTCTCAACCACTGTGCCACCAGGGAAGCCCTAATTGTCTTTTTATAATACACATTCTAACAGGTGTGAGTGATATCTCCTTGTGGCTTGATTTCCATTTCCCTGATGCTTAGCGATGTTGAGCAAATTTTCATATATAGATTGACCACTTGTATGTCTTTATGGAGAAATGTCTAGTGAAGCTTTTTACCCATTTTTAAACTCAGTTATTTGCCCGCTGTTTTTCTGAAATTGCCTTGTAGTAGTTTCTTTTATATTCTGGATATTGGTCCCTTATTCAGATGCAAGTTTTACACATATTTCCTCCCATCCTATAGGTTGCCTTTTCATTCTGTTGATTGTTGAAGAGACTATCCTTTCTTCACTTGGTAATCTTAGAACCTTGGCCAAGATCAGTTGGCCATATATATGTGCGTTTATTTGGCGTCTCTCTATTATATTTCATTGGTCTATCTCACTGTCTTGATGCCAGTAGCAGACTGTTTTGACTACTGTGGCATTGTTATGTGTTTTGAGTTCAGGAAGTGTTAATCTCCATCATTGCTCTTTGCTCTCAAGATTGTTTTATCTACTTGGGGGGGGTTAAATATGTATTTTAGGATTCTGTCCGCTTCTATAATAATGACATGGAATTTTGTGGGTTGTTGCGATATATGTGTACATCACTTTCTGTAGTATAGAAATGCCAACAGTATTTAATAGTCCAGTCTATGAACGTGGTATGTCATTCCAATTACTTGTCTCTTCTTTAATTTCTTTCCGCAATGTCCTGTAGTTTTCAGTATACAAATTTTTCACCTCCTACGGGGCCTTTTCCACTGCCTTCCTCAGGTCTTCTAGAGTCAGGGGTGAGAAGGATGGACTCATGCAGAGAGTGAAATCCCTCCCTCCCCTCTGCACCTACTCTCTGATTATGTCTAATACAGGTGTACTGGGCCATGCCCTTCACCTCTGTCTACAAGTGGGCCCCTTGCTGGGAATTCCTCTTGGATCTGAGTGTTGACTGTACTATTTCAGTGTCCACAAGGACTCTCGCAATGCCTGGCGTGGGTCCAAGAGCCCAAGATATACCTACATACGAATGATCAGATCAGGCCATCAAATTTTCTGCAGTAAAGAACAACCAGGGGAGGGGTGGCTGGTTGCCTCTTTCTCATCTTTGGATTTCTTAGAGCTGAGCTTTCCAGTGTGGTAGCCACTAACCAAATGTGTCTATTTATGATTAATTTAGTTCAAACAATAATTAACTCATTCTATTAAACAATGCAAAAAGCACACACTTGCTTGGTCACACTAGCCATGTTTCAAGTGTGTCTGTAACATCTGGAATTTCAGGTTGGTAAGGTTGACGGTGAAAGCTATAAATGGGTCTATAGAAGTGAGGGGTCGAAAGGTGATTTTCTCAGCATCTCTCCCTCATTTGAAATTTTCAACGGTGATCAATATCTTATTGAAGGACTCTGTCTGCACAGAGCACAGGGGAGGTCTGAGAACCTGGAGGGAAGACCAGGGGGAGGCTGTGTGAGCCAGCAAGTCGAGTAGGAGAAATGGGTGGGTCAACTTGTATAATAACTTTATGCTCATGGTTGTGTCTGTACAGAATGCATCGTGGAGAGCATACATAACAGCGATGCTGATGACGATTCACGTAGCGAACAACTCTCAGGTAGGATCTAAAGCGAGACAATTCCTAGAACACTTGGGTTCCACCCGGTTCTTTAGAAACTAAGGAAGGTGAATATGAAATCAGGAAGAAGAAGGAAATATGTGTAGAATTCTGATTTGTTCTTTCCAAATTTTAATGATATAATAGAGTTATGGTGTCCATGTCCTTTGACTGTACTGTGCTTATAGTCATCTTTTCTTGCTTTGCCATTCAGAAATTTTCTTTCTCACAAGACTCCTCTTTCATTGCTTTTTCACTGCCAAAGATGAAAGGTTCATTTCTGTTTGATACCGGGAGGGTATTTTGCACCAGGATTTTGGTTTCCTTTTTACATTCACGTATGATGGCCATATCCTAGTGGGAACAAAACTCTCATAATCACTTGACACTGGAGAACAAGTTCTTATAGTGAGTGTCAGGTGGTGGATGAGACTTGAACTCTCCCCCTCTACACTTTCAGGACTTGTAGCTTCACCTTAGGTTTGTCCTCACTGTTTATTCCTCATGGAAAGGGCGCTCCCAGAGGTGGATGAGTCAGAGGACACATGCTTTGGGATCACTGCATGTGCTCAGTCTCCTCATTTCAGCCTCAGCACCTCCCAAGGCTGATGTGCTGACATGCTTCCATTTGAGAGGGCTCCACGTCCAGCTGCCCCTAAAGACCCTTCATGGCCGGCAGGAATTCTAGAGGACTGTGTGAAGGGGCTGCTGGGCTCGCTTCACACACTGGCTCTCACAGCCCTGCTAACCTGGTCTCCTGGGATTGACCAGGCCCAGGACAAAGACTCAGGGCAGCAGGACCCAGGGTCACTGCTCTTCTTACAACCCACTGCTCCATCCGGACAGCCCTGCCCCTGCTCCCCACACTCCCGTCCTGCCCACCCTCTGACCTTTCCTCAGGCCTGCCTTGGTCTTATCCTTCCCAGTTCTTCCAAGGCTGGGGTAAACCCTGGCAGGTGCTGTGTGTTTAGGAGGCTTCCCCTGCTGTAGAACTTCTGTTTCAGTACTCCAGACTAAGGGAATTGGGACAAGTTACTTTTAACTGTAATATTGCTTTCATCCTCTCTAAGGGGCTAAGAGGCTTACAGAGTTGTTTTGAAGTACCTAAGGTTAGCTCAGGCACAGGACACTTACTTCTTTTGTGAAGTTGGTTGCATATCTAGGCTATTGTGGAGAATGCTGCAATGAACCTAAGTTCAACTCATTGTGATACTGATTTAATTTCCTTTGGATATATACCCAGAACTGTGATTGCTGAATCATATGATATTTCTGTTTATAATTTTATAAGGAATCCCCATACTCTTTTTCATAATAGCTGCACCATCTTACATTCCCACAGGCAGTGTACAAATTTTCCAATACCCCACATCTTGGCCTTGACTTGTGGGCTCTAGAGCACAGGCTTAGTAGTTGTGGTGCACGGGCTTAGTTGCTCCATGGCTGGATTCTTAGTGAACAAAACTGGGTTTCAGCATGCCTACTACTGGGTCAATTACAACTTCATTTAATAAGAAATCTCATCCCTTAGTAGGTCTCATAGCATTCTGAATGGTTATGATACATCTCTCTGCCACTTCCCTCATTCTAACTGTTTCCTATTAGAGTCTCGGGATGAGTCCTCCCCTCTTACCTGAAGCACCTAGTGCTAGTCAGGCCTCCTTCCTTTTGCAGGGAGCCCATGCTTGTACCCACATGCCACACCCAGTTCTGGAGGAGTCCAAGAAAGAAGGAGCCTTCAGGAGTAGATGGAGGAAATTCACTCCACCTTTCTCCTTTGAGGCTAATATTCACTATCGGATTCTGTGCTAAGGAAACGAAATGTCCTTCTCCTGTGGAAAGTCTGTCTTCCATCACTTGTGCCGGCCCTGTTTCTGTGTGCTGGGCAAGAAACGCTGCGTACAGTGAAGACAGAACCAAGAGATCTACCCCAGGGATTGAGCTCAGGGTGGGCACTGACTCCCTTCCCAGGAGGGCGGAGAGGAGGTTGTGCTTTGCAAGGTGGGACAGAGAAACCAAGCAGTGTGACAAGAGCATCTCCACTCATGTTGCTGTGCAAACTGCCAGATGAAGTAGGTTCTTGGTATTTTCTGAAGGCTTTTGCAAGCAAACAAGTCTGGGAGTGAAGTCAATTAAAACATGGAAAGTTATACTTAAAAATTTTTTTTCGATAGTGAGTCCTTTGAGAAATACATACTTTAATAGAATATGATTGCCTTATATGTGTCAATATTTTCCCCACCAAAGAAAACACTGAAAATGCTTGATTGTAAAATGTCACTTGTTTACCCAAGAGACTGTGTAAGAGTAAAGTTGTTCTAGAAATCCTCAATCCCTAGGTCGTAGTTTCCTGATGGTGCTGAGGGGAACCCTGGTGTGCGATTCAGTGCCTGCTACTCACAGGGAGGCTCTTAAGAACGCAGAGACCCGCCCAGTGGACCCCAAGTGTGAGGACAGGATTGGAGCCTCGGGCTGGACTTGAAGAGGGAAATGCTTTAGAGAAGTGGAAGGAGATACAGGAAGGGCACCTGAGCCATGGGGAGTCAGGGGTGGTTGGTTTAGAGATCAAGGAAAAGTGTACACCTGAGCACAGCCTGGGCCACACTTAGGATGCTATTGGCACTTCTGCTTGAATGGGGAAGAGAAAGGACATCCCCCTCTTGCTGGAGTGTACTCTGGAGAGATGTCTTCTTTAAAACCTGGGGAGAGGAGCTTCTGTCCCATTATCTCCTGATACCTGTGTACATTCGAGACCCTTCCTCCTTTCTTCTTTCCCTCTGTTGACTCCCTTTCCTTATTTTTCTTCTTTTTTCCCCTTTTTCCACTTGGTATTTATTTTACATATGTATATTTTATTGTTGTAAAAGTACACATACGACGAAATCCAACGTCTTAACAGGTTTTGAAATGTCCAGTCAGTCCTGTTGACTACATGCACCTTGTTGTACAGCATGTGTCTAGAACTTTTCCATTTTGAAATAACACATTCTAACCATTGAACAGAGACTTCCCATGTCAACCTCCTGCCAGCTCTTGGAACCACCCTTCTACTCTCTGCTTCTCGGAGTTTTCTTTCAGTTTTTGACCTTCCGTGACTGGCTTATTTCACTCTTACAAATGTCCTCCAAGTTCTTTCGTGTTGCTGCAAATGGCAGGATTTCCTTCTTTTTCAAAGACTGAATGACATTCCACTGTATGTGTACACCACATTTTCTTTATTAATTCATCTTCCCATGGACACTAGGCGGTTTTCCTATGTTGTGTATTGTGTATAATGCTGCAATGGACATGAGATTGTAGATATCTCTTGGACATTCTTGTTTTATCTCCTTTGTATATAAACCTAAATGAGTGATTGCTGGATTTTATGAGAGTTCTCTTAATAATTTTTGGGGGACCTCCATTCTGTTTTCCATAATGGCTACACCATTTTACATTACTAAAGGGTACAAAACAGGGTACAGAAGTTCCACTTCTTCACATCTTTGCCAGCATCCATTAATTTTCTTTGTTTTCTTCTTTTTCTTTCTTTTTTTTTTTCTTTTGTTTGCAGTACACGGGCCTCTCATTGTTCTGAGGTTTCCCGTCGCGGAGCACAAGCGCCAAACGCACAGGCTCAGCGGCCATGGTTCATGGGCCAAGCCGCTCAGCGGCATGTGGGATCCTCTCAAACCGGGGCACGAACATGTGTCCCCTGCATCGGCAGGCGGACTCTCAACGACTGTGCCACCAGGGAAGCCCTAATTGTCTTTTTATAATACACATTCTAACAGGTGTGAGTGATATCTCCTTGTGGCTTGATTTCCATTTCCCTGATGCTTAGCGATGTTGAGCAAATTTTCATATGTAGATTGACCACTTGTATGTCTTTATGGAGAAATGTCTAGTGAAGCTTTTTACCCATTTTGAAACTCAGTTATTTGCCCGCTGTTTTTCTGAAATTGCCTTGTAGTAGTTTCTTTTATATTCTGGATATTGGTCCCTTATTCAGATGCAAGTTTTACACATATTTCCTCCCATCCTATAGGTTGCCTTTTCATTCTGTTGATTGTTGAAGAGACTATCCTTTCTTCACTTGGTAATCTTAGAACCTTGGCCAAGATCAGTTGGCCATATATATGTGCATTTATTTGGCGTCACTCTATTATATTTCATTGGTCTATCTCACTGTCTTGATGCCAGTAGCAGACTGTTTTGACTACTGTGGCATTTTTATGTGTTTTGAGTTCAGGAAGTGTTAATCTCCATCATTGCTCTTTGCTCTCAAGATTGTTTTATCTACTTGGGGGGGGGGTCCGTATGTATTTTAGGATTCTGTCCGCTTCTATAATAATGACATGGAATTTTGTGGGTTGTTGCGATATATGTGTACATCACTTTCTGTAGTATAGAAATGCCAACAGTATTTAATAGTCCAGTCTATGAACGTGGTATGTAATTCCAATTACTTGTCTCTTCTTTAATTTCTTTCCGCAATGTCCTGTAGTTTTCAGTATACAAATTTTTCACCTCCTACGGGGCCTTTTCCACTGCCTTCCTCAGGTCTTCTAGAGTCAGGGGTGAGAAGGATGGACTCATGCAGAGAGTGAAATCCCTCCCTCCCCTCTGCACCTACTCTCTGATTATGTCTAATACAGGTGTACTGGGCCATGCCCTTCACCTCTGTCTACAAGTGGGCCCCTTGCTGGGAATTCCTCTTGGATCTGAGTGTTGACTGTACTATTTCAGTGTCCACAAGGACTCTCGCAATGCCTGGCGTGGGTCCAAGAGCCCAAGATATACCTACATACGAATGATCAGATCAGGCCATCAAATTTTCTGCAGTAAAGAACAACCAGGGGAGGGGTGGCTGGTTGCCTCTTTCTCATCTTTGGATTTCTTAGAGCTGAGCTTTCCAGTGTGGTAGCCACTAACCAAATGTGTCTATTTATGATTAATTTAGTTCAAACAATAATTAACTCATTCTATTAAAAAATGCAAAAAGCACACACTTGCTTGGTCACACTAGCCATGTTTCAAGTGTGTCTGTAACATCTGGAATTTCAGGTTGGTAAGGTTGACGGTGAAAGCTATAAATGGGTCTATAGAAGTGAGGGGTCGAAAGGTGATTTTCTCAGCATCTCTCCCTCATTTGAAATTTTCAACGGTGATCAATATCTTATTAAAGGACTCTGTCTGCACAGAGCACAGGGGAGGTCTGAGAACCTGGAGGGAAGACCAGGGGGAGGCTGTGTGAGCCAGCAAGTCGAGTAGGAGAAATGGGTGGGTCAACTTGTATAATAACTTTATGCTCATGGTTGTGTCTGTACAGAATGCATCGTGGAGAGCATACATAACAGCGATGCTGATGACGATTCACGTAGCGAACAACTCTCAGGTAGGATCTAAAGCGAGACAATTCCTAGAACACTTGGGTTCCACCCGGTTCTTTAGAAACTAAGGAAGGTGAATATGAAATCAGGAAGAAGAAGGAAATATGTGTAGAATTCTGATTTGTTCTTTCCAAATTTTAATGATATAATAGTGTTATGGTGTCCATGTCCTTTGACTGTACTGTGCTTATAGTCATCTTTTCTTGCTTTGCCATTCAGAAATTTTCTTTCTCACAAGACTCCTCTTTCATTGCTTTTTCACTGCCAAAGATGAAAGGTTCATTTCTGTTTGATACCGGGAGGGTATTTTGCACCAGGATTTTGGTTTCCTTTTTACATTCACGTATGATGGCCATATCCTAGTGGGAACAAAACTCTCATAATCACTTGACACTGGAGAACAAGTTCTTATAGTGAGTGTCAGGTGGTGGATGAGACTTGAACTCTCCCCCTCTACACTTTCAGGACTTGTAGCTTCACCTTAGGTTTGTCCTCACTGTTTATTCCTCATGGAAAGGGCGCTCCCAGAGGTGGATGAGTCAGAGGACACATGCTTTGGGATCACTGCATGTGCTCAGTCTCCTCATTTCAGCCTCAGCACCTCCCAAGGCTGATGTGCTGACATGCTTCCATTTGAGAGGGCTCCACGTCCAGCTGCCCCTAAAGACCCTTCATGGCCGGCAGGAATTCTAGAGGACTGTGTGAAGGGGCTGCTGGGCTCGCTTCACACACTGGCTCTCACAGCCCTGCTAACCTGGTCTCCTGGGATTGACCAGGCCCAGGACAAAGACTCAGGGCAGCAGGACCCAGGGTCACTGCTCTTCTTACAACCCACTGCTCCATCCGGACAGCCCTGCCCCTGCTCCCCACACTCCCGTCCTGCCCACCCTCTGACCTTTCCTCAGGCCTGCCTTGGTCTTATCCTTCCCAGTTCTTCCAAGGCTGGGGTAAACCCTGGCAGGTGCTGTGTGTTTAGGAGGCTTCCCCTGCTGTAGAACTTCTGTTTCAGTACTCCAGACTAAGGGAATTGGGACAAGTTACTTTTAACTGTAATATTGCTTTCATCCTCTCTAAGGGGCTAAGAGGCTTACAGAGTTGTTTTGAAGTACCTAAGGTTAGCTCAGGCACAGGACACTTACTTCTTTTGTGAAGTTGGTTGCATATCTAGGCTATTGTGGAGAATGCTGCAATGAACCTAAGTTCAACTCATTGTGATACTGATTTAATTTCCTTTGGATATATACCCAGAACTGTGATTGCTGAATCATATGATATTTCTGTTTATAATTTTATAAGGAATCCCCATACTCTTTTTCATAATAGCTGCACCATCTTACATTCCCACAGGCAGTGTACAAATTTTCCAATACCCCACATCTTGGCCTTGACTTGTGGGCTCTAGAGCACAGGCTTAGTAGTTGTGGTGCACGGGCTTAGTTGCTCCATGGCTGGATTCTTAGTGAACAAAACTGGGTTTCAGCATGCCTACTACTGGGTCAATTACAACTTCATTTAATAAGAAATCTCATCCCTTAGTAGGTCTCATAGCATTCTGAATGGTTATGATACATCTCTCTGCCACTTCCCTCATTCTAACTGTTTCCTATTAGAGTCTCGGGATGAGTCCTCCCCTCTTACCTGAAGCACCTAGTGCTAGTCAGGCCTCCTTCCTTTTGCAGGGAGCCCATGCTTGTACCCACATGCCACACCCAGTTCTGGAGGAGTCCGAGAAAGAAGGAGCCTTCAGGAGTAGATGGAGGAAATTCACTCCACCTTTCTCCTTTGAGGCTAATATTCACTATCGGATTCTGTGCTAAGGAAACGAAATGTCCTTCTCCTGTGGAAAGTCTGTCTTCCATCACTTGTGCCGGCCCTGTTTCTGTGTGCTGGGCAAGAAACGCTGCGTACAGTGAAGACAGAACCAAGAGATCTACCCCAGGGATTGAGCTCAGGGTGGGCACTGACTCCCTTCCCAGGAGGGCGGAGAGGAGGTTGTGCTTTGCAAGGTGGGACAGAGAAACCAAGCAGTGTGACAAGAGCATCTCCACTCATGTTGCTGTGCAAACTGCCAGATGAAGTAGGTTCTTGGTATTTTCTGAAGGCTTTTGCAAGCAAACAAGTCTGGGAGTGAAGTCAATTAAAACATGGAAAGTTATACTTAAAAATTTTTTTTCGATAGTGAGTCCTTTGAGAAATACATACTTTAATAGAATATGATTGCCTTATATGTGTCAATATTTTCCCCACCAAAGAAAACACTGAAAATGCTTGATTGTAAAATGTCACTTGTTTACCCAAGAGACTGTGTAAGAGTAAAGTTGTTCTAGAAATCCTCAATCCCTAGGTCGTAGTTTCCTGATGGTGCTGAGGGGAACCCTGGTGTGCGATTCAGTGCCTGCTACTCACAGGGAGGCTCTTAAGAACGCAGAGACCCGCCCAGTGGACCCCACGTGTGAGGACAGGATTGGAGCCTCGGGCTGGACTTGAAGAGGGAAATGCTTTAGAGAAGTGGAAGGAGATACAGGAAGGGCACCTGAGCCATGGGGAGTCAGGGGTGGTTGGTTTAGAGATCAAGGAAAAGTGTACACCTGAGCACAGCCTGGGCCACACTTAGGATGCTATTGGCACTTCTGCTTGAATGGGGAAGAGAAAGGACATCCCCCTCTTGCTGGAGTGTACTCTGGAGAGATGTCTTCTTTAAAGCCTGGGGAGAGGAGCTTCTGTCCCATTATCTCCTGATACCTGTGTACATTCGAGACCCTTCCTCCTTTCTTCTTTCCCTCTGTTGACTCCCTTTCCTTATTTTTCTTCTTTTTTCCCCTTTTTCCACTTGGTATTTATTTTACATATGTATATTTTATTGTTGTAAAAGTACACATACGACGAAATCCAACGTCTTAACAGGTTTTGAAATGTCCAGTCAGTCCTGTTGACTACATGCACCTTGTTGTACAGCATGTGTCTAGAACTTTTCCATTTTGAAATAACACATTCTAACCATTGAACAGAGACTTCCCATGTCAACCTCCTGCCAGCTCTTGGAACCACCCTTCTACTCTCTGCTTCTCGGAGTTTTCTTTCAGTTTTTGACCTTCCGTGACTGGCTTATTTCACTCTTACAAATGTCCTCCAAGTTCTTTCGTGTTGCTGCAAATGGCAGGATTTCCTTCTTTTTCAAAGACTGAATGACATTCCACTGTATGTGTACACCACATTTTCTTTATTAATTCATCTTCCCATGGACACTAGGCAGTTTTCCTATGTTGTGTATTGTGTATAATGCTGCAATGGACATGAGATTGTAGATATCTCTTGGACATTCTTGTTTTATCTCCTTTGTATATAAACCTAAATGAGTGATTGCTGGATTTTATGAGAGTTCTCAATAATTTTTGGGGGACCTCCATTCTGTTTTCCATAATGGCTACACCATTTTACATTACTAAAGGGTACAAAACAGGGTACAGAAGTTCCACTTCTTCACATCTTTGCCAGCATCCATTAATTTTCTTTGTTTTCTTCTTTTTCTTTCTTTTTTTTTTCTTTTGTTTGCAGTACACGGGCCTCTCATTGTTGTGAGGTCTCCCGTCGCGGAGCACAGGTGCCAAACGCACAGGCTCAGCGGCCATGGTTCATGGGCCAAGCCGCTCAGCGGCATGTGGGATCCTCTCAAACCGGGGCACGAACATGTGTCCCCTGCATCGGCAGGCGGACTCTCAACCACTGTGCCACCAGGGAAGCCCTAATTGTCTTTTTATAATACACATTCTAACAGGTGTGAGTGATATCTCCTTGTGGCTTGATTTCCATTTCCCTGATGCTTAGCGATGTTGAGCAAATTTTCATATGTAGATTGACCACTTGTATGTCTTTATGGAGAAATGTCTAGTGAAGCTTTTTACCCATTTTGAAACTCAGTTATTTGCCCGCTGTTTTTCTGAAATTGCCTTGTAGTAGTTTCTTTTATATTCTGGATATTGGTCCCTTATTCAGATGCAAGTTTTACACATATTTCCTCCCATCCTATAGGTTGCCTTTTCATTCTGTTGATTGTTGAAGAGACTATCCTTTCTTCACTTGGTAATCTTAGAACCTTGGCCAAGATCAGTTGGCCATATATATGTGCATTTATTTGGCGTCACTCTATTATATTTCATTGGTCTATCTCACTGTCTTGATGCCAGTAGCAGACTGTTTTGACTACTGTGGCATTGTTATGTGTTTTGAGTTCAGGAAGTGTTCATCTCCATCATTGCTCTTTGCTCTCAAGATTGTTTTATCTACTTGGGGGGGGTTCCGTATGTATTTTAGGATTCTGTCCGCTTCTATAATAATGACATGGAATTTTGTGGGTTGTTGCGATATATGTGTACATCACTTTCTGTAGTATAGAAATGCCAACAGTATTTAATAGTCCAGTCTATGAACGTGGTATGTCATTCCAATTACTTGTCTCTTCTTTAATTTCTTTCCGCAATGTCCTGTAGTTTTCAGTATACAAATTTTTCACCTCCTACGGGGCCTTTTCCACTGCCTTCCTCAGGTCTTCTAGAGTCAGGGGTGAGAAGGATGGACTCATGCAGAGAGTGAAATCCCTCCCTCCCCTCTGCACCTACTCTCTGATTATGTCTAATACAGGTGTACTGGGCCATGCCCTTCACCTCTGTCTACAAGTGGGCCCCTTGCTGGGAATTCCTCTTGGATCTGAGTGTTGACTGTACTATTTCAGTGTCCACAAGGACTCTCGCAATGCCTGGCGTGGGTCCAAGAGCCCAAGATATACCTACATATGAATGATCAGATCAGGCCATCAAATTTTCTGCAGTAAAGAACAACCAGGGGAGGGGTGGCTGGTTGCCTCTTTCTCATCTTTGGATTTCTTAGAGCTGAGCTTTCCAGTGTGGTAGCCACTAACCAAATGTGTCTATTTATGATTAATTTAGTTCAAACAATAATTAACTCATTCTATTAAAAAATGCAAAAAGCACACACTTGCTTGGTCACACTAGCCATGTTTCAAGTGTGTCTGTAACATCTGGAATTTCAGGTTGGTAAGGTTGACGGTGAAAGCTATAAATGGGTCTATAGAAGTGAGGGGTCGAAAGGTGATTTTCTCAGCATCTCTCCCTCATTTGAAATTTTCAACGGTGATCAATATCTTATTGAAGGACTCTGTCTGCACAGAGCACAGGGGAGGTCTGAGAACCTGGAGGGAAGACCAGGGGGAGGCTGTGTGAGCCAGCAAGTCGAGTAGGAGAAATGGGTGGGTCAACTTGTATAATAACTTTATGCTCATGGTTGTGTCTGTACAGAATGCATCGTGGAGAGCATACATAACAGCGATGCTGATGACGATTCACGTAGCGAACAACTCTCAGGTAGGATCTAAAGCGAGACAATTCCTAGAACACTTGGGTTCCACCCGGTTCTTTAGAAACTAAGGAAGGTGAATATGAAATCAGGAAGAAGAAGGAAATATGTGTAGAATTCTGATTTGTTCTTTCCAAATTTTAATGATATAATAGTGTTATGGTGTCCATGTCCTTTGACTGTACTGTGCTTATAGTCATCTTTTCTTGCTTTGCCATTCAGAAATTTTCTTTCTCACAAGACTCCTCTTTCATTGCTTTTTCACTGCCAAAGATGAAAGGTTCATTTCTGTTTGATACCGGGAGGGTATTTTGCACCAGGATTTTGGTTTCCTTTTTACATTCACGTATGATGGCCATATCCTAGTGGGAACAAAACTCTCATAATCACTTGACACTGGAGAACAAGTTCTTATAGTGAGTGTCAGGTGGTGGATGAGACTTGAACTCTCCCCCTCTACACTTTCAGGACTTGTAGCTTCACCTTAGGTTTGTCCTCACTGTTTATTCCTCATGGAAAGGGCGCTCCCAGAGGTGGATGTGTCAGAGGACACATGCTTTGGGATCACTGCATGTGCTCAGTCTCCTCATTTCAGCCTCAGCACCTCCCAAGGCTGATGTGCTGACATGCTTCCATTTGAGAGGGCTCCACGTCCAGCTGCCCCTAAAGACCCTTCATGGCCGGCAGGAATTCTAGAGGACTGTGTGAAGGGGCTGCTGGGCTCACTTCACACACTGGCTCTCACAGCCCTGCTAACCTGGTCTCCTGGGATTGACCAGGCCCAGGACAAAGACTCAGGGCAGCAGGACCCAGGGTCACTGCTCTTCTTACAACCCACTGCTCCATCCGGACAGCCCTGCCCCTGCTCCCCACACTCCCGTCCTGCCCACCCTCTGACCTTTCCTCAGGCCTGCCTTGGTCTTATCCTTCCCAGTTCTTCCAAGGCTGGGGTAAACCCTGGCAGGTGCTGTGTGTTTAGGAGGCTTCCCCTGCTGTAGAACTTTTGTTTCAGTATTCCAGACTAAGGGAATTGGGACAAGTTACTTTTAACTGTAATATTGCTTTCATCCTCTCTAAGGGGCTAAGAGGCTTACAGAGTTGTTTTGAAGTACCTAAGGTTAGCTCAGGCACAGGACACTTACTTCTTTTGTGAAGTTGGTTGCATATCTAGGCTATTGTGGAGAATGCTGCAATGAACCTAAGTTCAACTCATTGTGATACTGATTTAATTTCCTTTGGATATATACCCAGAACTGTGATTGCTGAATCATATGATATTTCTGTTTATAGTTTTATAAGGAATCCCCATACTCTTTTTCATAATAGCTGCACCATTTTACATTCCCACAGGCAGTGTACAAATTTTCCAATACCCCACATCTTGGCCTTGACTTGTGGGCTCTAGAGCACAGGCTTAGTAGTTGTGGTGCACGGGCTTAGTTGCTCCATGGCTGGATTCTTAGTGAACAAAACTGGGTTTCAGCATGCCTACTACTGGGTCAATTACAACTTCATTTAATAAGAAATCTCATCCCTTAGTAGGTCTCATAGCATTCTGAATGGTTATGATACATCTCTCTGCCACTTCCCTCATTCTAACTGTTTCCTATTAGAGTCTCGGGATGAGTCCTCCCCTCTTACCTGAAGCACCTAGTGCTAGTCAGGCCTCCTTCCTTTTGCAGGGAGCCCATGCTTGTACCCACATGCCACACCCAGTTCTGGAGGAGTCCGAGAAAGAAGGAGCCTTCAGGAGTAGATGGAGGAAATTCACTCCACCTTTCTCCTTTGAGGCTAATATTCACTATCGGATTCTGTGCTAAGGAAACGAAATGTCCTTCTCCTGTGGAAAGTCTGTCTTCCATCACTTGTGCCGGCCCTGTTTCTGTGTGCTGGGCAAGAAACGCTGCGTACAGTGAAGACAGAACCAAGAGATCTACCCCAGGGATTGAGCTCAGGGTGGGCACTGACTCCCTTCCCAGGAGGGCGGAGAGGAGGTTGTGCTTTGCAAGGTGGGACAGAGAAACCAAGCAGTGTGACAAGAGCATCTCCACTCATGTTACTGTGCAAACTGCCAGATGAAGTAGGTTCTTGGTATTTTCTGAAGGCTTTTGCAAGCAAACAAGTCTGGGAGTAAAGTCAATTAAAACATGGAAAGTTATACTTAAAAATTTTTTTTCGATACTGAGTCCTCTGAGAAATACATACTTTAATAGAATATGATTGCCTTATATGTGTCAATATTTTCCCCACCAAAGAAAACACTGAAAATGCTTGATTGTAAAATGTCACTTGTTTACCCAAGAGACTGTCTATGAGTAAAGTTGTTCTAGAAATCCTCAATCCCTAGGTCGTAGTTTGCTGATGGTGCTGAGGGGAACCCTGGTGTGCGATTCAGTGCCTGCTACTCACAGGGAGGCTCTTAAGAACGCAGAGACCCGCCCAGTGGACCCCACGTGTGAGGACAGGATTGGAGCCTCGGGCTGGACTTGAAGAGGGAAATGCTTTAGAGAAGTGGAAGGAGATACAGGAAGGGCACCTGAGCCATGGGGAGTCAGGGGTGGTTGGTTTAGAGATCAAGGAAAAGTGTACACCTGAGCACAGCCTGGGCCACACTTAGGATGCTATTGGCACTTCTGCTTGAATGGGGAAGAGAAAGGACATCCCCCTCTTGCTGGAGTGTACTCTGGAGAGATGTCTTCTTTAAAGCCTGGGGAGAGGAGCTTCTGTCCCATTATCTCCTGATACCTGTGTACATTCGAGACCCTTCCTCCTTTCTTCTTTCCCTCTGTTGACTCCCTTTCCTTATTTTTCTTCTTTTTTCCCCTTTTTCCACTTGGTATTTATTTTACATATGTATATTTTATTGTTGTAAAACTACACATACGATGAAATCCAACGTCTTAACAAGTTTTGAAATGTCCAGTCAGTCCTGTTGACTACATGCACCTTGTTGTACAGCATGTGTCTAGAACTTTTCCATTTTGAAATAACACATTCTAACCATTGAACAGAGACTTCCCATGTCAACCTCCTGCCAGCTCTTGGAACCACCCTTCTACTCTCTGCTTCTCGGAGTTTTCTTTCAGTTTTTGACCTTCCGTGACTGGCTTATTTCACTCTTACAAATGTCCTCCAAGTTCTTTCGTGTTGCTGCAAATGGCAGGATTTCCTTCTTTTTCAAAGACTGAATGACATTCCACTGTATGTGTACACCACATTTTCTTTATTAATTCATCTTCCCATGGACACTAGGCAGTTTTCCTATGTTGTGTATTGTGTATAATGCTGCAATGGACATGAGATTGTAGATATCTCTTGGACATTCTTGTTTTATCTCCTTTGTATATAAACCTAAATGAGTGATTGCTGGATTTTATGAGAGTTCTCTTAATAATTTTGGGGGGACCTCCATTCTGTTTTCCATAATGGCTACACCATTTTACATTACTACAGGGTACAAAACAGGGTACAGAAGTTCCACTTCTTCACATCTTTGCCAGCATCCATTAATTTTCTCTCTTTTCTTCTTTTTCTTTCTTTTTTTTTTCTTTTGTTTGCAGTACACGGGCCTCTCATTGTTGTGAGGTCTCCCGTCGCGGAGCACAGGCGCCAAACGCACAGGCTCAGCGGCCATGGTTCATGGGCCAAGCCGCTCAGCGGCATGTGGGATCCTCTCAAACCGGGGCACGAACATGTGTCCCCTGCATCAGCAGGCGGACTCTCAACCACTGTGCCACCAGGGAAGCCCTAATTGTCTTTTTATAATACACATTCTAACAGGTGTGAGTGATATCTCCTTGTGGCTTGATTTCCATTTCCCTGATGCTTAGCGATGTTGAGCAAATTTTCATATGTAGATTGACTACTTGTATGTCTTTATGGAGAAATGTCTAGTGAAGCTTTTTACCCATTTTGAAACTCAGTTATTTGCCTGCTGTTTTTCTGAAATTGCCTTGTAGTAGTTTCTTTTATATTCTGGATATTGGTCCCTTATTCAGATGCAAGTTTTACACATATCTCCTCCCATCCTATAGGTTGCCTTTTCATTCTGTTGATTGTTGAAGAGACTATCCTTTCTTCACTTGGTAATCTTAGAACCTTGGCCAAGATCAGTTGGCCATATATATGTGCATTTATTTGGCGTCACTCTATTATATTTCATTGGTCTATCTCACTGTCTTGATGCCAGTAGCAGACTGTTTTGACTACTGTGGCATTGTTATGTGTTTTGAGTTCAGGAAGTGTTAATCTCCATCATTGCTCTTTGCTCTCAAGATAGTTTTATCTACTTGGGTGGGGGGTTCCATATGTATTTTAGGATTCTGTCCGCTTCTATAATAATGACATGGAATTTTGTGTGTTGTTGCGATATATGCGTACATCACTTTCTGGAGTATAGAAATGCCAACAGTATTTAATAATCCAGTCTATGAACGTGGTATGTCATTCCAATTACTTGTCTCTTCTTTAATTTCTTTCCGCCATGTCCTGTAGTTTTCAGTATAGAAAGTTTTCACCTCCTACAGGGCCTTTTCCACTGCCTTCCTCAGGTCTTCTAGAGTCAGCGGTGAGAAGGATGGACTCATGCAGAGAGTGAAATCCCTCCCTCCCCTCTGCACCTACTCTCTGATTATGTCTAATACAGGTGTACTGGGCCATGCCCTTCACCTCTGTCTACAAGTGGGCCCCTTGCTGGGAATTCCTCTTGGATCTGAGTGTTGACTGTACTATTTCAGTGTCCACAAGGACTCTCGCAATGCCTGGCGTGGGTCCAAGAGCCCAAGATATACCTACATACGAATGATCAGATCAGGCCATCAAATTTTCTGCAGTAAAGAACAACCAGGGGAGGGGTGGCTGGTTGCCTCTTTCTCATCTTTGGATTTCTTAGAGCTGAGCTTTCCAGTGTGGTAGCCACTAACCAAATGTGTCTATTTATGATTAATTTAGTTCAAACAATAATTAACTCATTCTATTAAACAATGCAAAAAACACACAATTGCTTGGTCACACTAGCCATGTTTCAAGTGTGTCTGTAACATCTGGAATTTCAGGTTGGTAAGGTTGACGGTGAAAGCTATAAATGGGTCTATAGAAGTGAGGGGTCGAAAGGTGATTTTCTCAGCATCTCTCCCTCATTTGAAATTTTCAACGGTGATCAATATCTTATTGAAGGACTCTGTCTGCACAGAGCACAGGGGAGGTCTGAGAACCTGGAGGGAAGACCAGGGGGAGGCTGTGTGAGCCAGCAAGTCGAGTAGGAGAAATGGGTGGGTCAACTTGTATAATAACTTTATGCTCATGGTTGTGTTTGTACAGAATGCATCGTGGAGAGCATACATAACAGCGTTGCTGATGACGATTCACGTAGCGAACAACTCTCAGGTAGGATCTAAAGCGAGACAATTCCTAGAACACTTGGGTTCCACCCGGTTCTTTAGAAACTAAGGAAGGTGAATATGAAATCAGGAAGATGAGGGAAATATGTGTAGAATTCTGATTTGTTCTTTCCAAATTTTAATGATATAATAGTGTTATGGTGTCCATGTCCTTTGACTGTACTGTGCTTATAGTCATCTTTTCTTGCTTTGCCATTCAGAAATTTTCTTTATCACAAGACTACTCTTTCATTGCTTTTTCACTGCCAAAGATGAAAGGTTCATTTCTGTTTGGTATCTGGAGGGTATTTCGCACCAGGATTTTGGTTTCCTTTTTACCTTCACGTATGATGGCCATATCCTAGTGGGAACAAAACTCTCATAATCACTTGACACTGGAGAACAAGTTCTTATAGGGAGTGTCAGGTGGAGGATGAGACTTGAACTCTCCCCCTCTACACTTTCAGGACTTGTAGCTTCACCTTAGGTTTGTCCTCACTGTTTATTCCTCATGGAAAGGGCGCTCCCAGAGGTGGATGAGTCAGAGAACACATGCTTTGGGATCACTGCATGTGCTCAGTCTCCTCATTTCAGCCTCAGCACCTCCCAAGGCTGATGTGCTGACATGCTTCCATTTGAGAGGGCTCCACGTCCAGCTGCCCCTAAAGACCCTTCATGGCCAGCAGGAATTCAAGAGGACTGTGTGAAGGGGCTGCTGGGCTCGCTTCACACACTGGCTCTCACAGCCCTGCTAACCTGGTCTCCTGGGATTGACCAGGCCCAGGACAAAGACTCAGGGCAGCAGGACCCAGGGTCACTGCTCTTCTTACAACCCACTGCTCCATCCGGACAGCCCTGCCCCTGCTCCCCACACTCCCGTCCTGCCCACCCTCTGACCTTTCCTCAGGCCTGCCTTGGTCTTATCCTTCCCAGTTCTTCCAAGGCTGGGGTAAACCCTGGCAGGTGCTGTGTGTTTAGGAGGCTTCCCCTGCTGTAGAACTTTTGTTTCAGTATTCCAGACTAAGGGAATTGGGACAAGTTACTTTTAACTGTAATATTGCTTTCATCCTCTCTAAGGGGCTAAGAGACTTACAGAGTTGTTTTGAAGTACCTAAGGTTAGCTCAGGCACAGGACACTTACTTCTTTTGTGAAGTTGGTTGCATATCTAGGCTATTGTGGAGAATGCTGCAATGAACCTAAGTTCAACTCATTGTGATACTGATTTAATTTCCTTTGGATATATACCCAGAACTGTGATTGCTGAATCATATGATATTTCTGTTTATAGTTTTATAAGGAATCCCCATACTCTTTTTCATAATAGCTGCACCATTTTACATTCCCACAGGCAGTGTACAAATTTTCCAATACCCCACATCTTGGCCTTGACTTGTGGGCTCTAGAGCACAGGCTTAGTAGTTGTGGTGCATGGGCTTAGTTGCTCCATGGCTGGATTCTTAGTGAACAAAACTGGGTTTCAGCATGCCTACTACTGGGTCAATTACAACTTCATTTAATAAGAAATCTCATCCCTTAGTAGGTCTCATAGCATTCTGAATGGTTATGATACATCTCTCTGCCACTTCCCTCATTCTAACTGTTTCCTATTAGAGTCTCGGGATGAGTCCTCCCCCCTTACCTGAAGCACCTAGTGCTAGGCAGGCCTCCTTCTTTTTGCAGGGAGCCCATGCTTGTACCCACATTCCACACCCAGTTCTGGAGGAGTCTGAGAAAGAAGGAGCCTTCAGGAGTAGATGGAGGAAATTCACTCCACCTTTCTCCTTTGAGGCTAATATTCACTATCGGATTCTGTGCTAAGGAAACGAAATGTCCTTCTCCTGTGGAAAGTGTGTCTTCCATCACTTGTGCCGGCCCTGTTTCTGTGTGCTGGGCAAGAAACACTGCGTACAGTGAAGACAGAACCAAGAGATCTACCCCAGGGATTGAGCTCAGGGTGGGCACTGACTCCCTTCCCAGGAGGGCGGAGAGGAGGTTGTGCTTTGCAAGGTGGGACAGAGAAACCAAGCAGTGTGACAAGAGCATCTCCACTCATGTTGCTGTGCAAACTGCCAGATGAAGTAGGTTCTTGGTATTTTCTGAAGGCTTTTGCAAGCAAACAAGTCTGGGAGTAAAGTCAATTAAAACATGGAAAGTTATACTTAAAAATTTTTTTTCGATAGTGAGTCCTCTGAGAAATACATACTTTAATAGAATATGATTGCCTTATATGTGTCAATATTTTCCCCACCAAAGAAAACACTGAAAATGCTTGATTGTAAAATGTCACTTGTTTACCCAAGAGACTGTCTATGAGTAAAGTTGTTCTAGAAATCCTCAATCCCTAGGTCGTAGTTTGCTGATGGTGCTGAGGGGAACCCTGGCGTGCGATTCAGTGCCTGCTACTCACAGGGGGGCTCTTAAGAACGCAGAGACCCGCCCAGTGGACCCCACGTGTGAGGACAGGATTGGAGCCTCGGGCTGGACTTGAAGAGGGAAATGCTTTAGAGAAGTGGAAGGAGATACAGGAAGGGCACCTGAGCCATGGGGAGTCAGGGGTGGTTGGTTTAGAGATCAAGGAAAAGTGTACACCTGAGCACAGCCTGGGCCACACTTAGGATGCTATTGGCACTTCTGCTTGAATGGGGAAGAGAAAGGACATCCCCCTCTTGCTGGAGTGAACTCTGGAGAGATGTCTTCTTTAAAGCCTGGGGAGAGGAGCTTCTCTCCCATTATCTCCTGATACCTGTGTACACTCGAGACCCTTCCTCCTTTCTTCTTTCCCTCTGTTGACTCCCTTTCCTTATTTTTCTTCTTTTATCCCCTTTTTCCACTTGGTATTTATTTTACATATGTATATTTTATTGTTGTAAAAGTACACATACGATGAAATCCAACGTCTTAACAAGTTTTGAAATGTCCAGTCAGTCCTGTTGACTACATGCACCTTGTTGTACAGCATGTGTCTAGAACTTTTCCATTTTGAAATAACACATTCTAACCATTGAACAGAGACTTCCCATGTCAACCTCCTGCCAGCTCTTGGAACCACCCTTCTACTCTCTGCTTCTCGGAGTTTTCTTTCAGTTTTTGACCTTCCGTGACTGGCTTATTTCACTCTTACAAATGTCCTCCAAGTTCTTTCGTGTTGCTGCAAATGGCAGGATTTCCTTCTTTTTCAAAGACTGAATGACATTCCACTGTATGTGTACACCACATTTTCTTTATTAATTCATCTTCCCATGGACACTAGGCAGTTTTCCTATGTTGTGTATTGTGTATAATGCTGCAATGGACATGAGATTGTAGATATCTCTTGGACATTCTTGTTTTATCTCCTTTGTATATAAACCTAAATGAGTGATTGCTGGATTTTATGAGAGTTCTCTTAATAATTTTGGGGGGACCTCCATTCTGTTTTCCATAATGGCTACACCATTTTACATTACTACAGGGTACAAAACAGGGTACAGAAGTTCCACTTCTTCACATCTTTGCCAGCATCCATTAATTTTCTTTCTTTTCTTCTTTTTCTTTCTTTTTTTTTTCTTTTGTTTGCAGTACACGGGCCTCTCATTGTTGTGAGGTCTCCCGTCGCGGAGCACAGGCGCCAAACGCACAGGCTCAGCGGCCATGGTTCATGGGCCAAGCCGCTCAGCGGCATGTGGGATCCTCTCAAACCGGGGCACGAACATGTGTCCCCTGCATCGGCAGGCGGACTCTCAACCACTGTGCCACCAGGGAAGCCCTAATTGTCTTTTTATAATACACATTCTAACAGGTGTGAGTGATATCTCCTTGTGGCTTGATTTCCATTTCCCTGATGCTTAGCGATGTTGAGCAAATTTTCATATGTAGATTGACTACTTGTATGTCTTTATGGAGAAATGTCTAGTGAAGCTTTTTACCCATTTTGAAACTCAGTTATTTGCCTGCTGTTTTTCTGAAATTGCCTTGTAGTAGTTTCTTTTATATTCTGGATATTGGTCCCTTATTCAGATGCAAGTTTTACACATATCTCCTCCCATCCTATAGGTTGCCTTTTCATTCTGTTGATTGTTGAAGAGACTATCCTTTCTTCACTTGGTAATCTTAGAACCTTGGCCAAGATCAGTTGGCCATATATATGTGCATTTATTTGGCATCACTCTATTATATTTCATTGGTCTATCTCACTGTCTTGATGCCAGTAGCAGACTGTTTTGACTACTGTGGCATTGTTATGTGTTTTGAGTTCAGGAAGTGTTAATCTCCATCATTGCTCTTTGCTCTCAAGATAGTTTTATCTACTTGGGTGGGGGTTTCCATATGTATTTTAGGATTCTGTCCGCTTCTATAATAATGACATGGAATTTTGTGTGTTGTTGCGATATATGCGTACATCACTTTCTGGAGTATAGAAATGCCAACAGTATTTAATAATCCAGTCTATGAACATGGTATGTCATTCCAATTACTTGTCTCTTCTTTAATTTCTTTCCGCAATGTCCTGTAGTTTTCAGTATAGAAAGTTTTCACCTCCTACAGGGCCTTTTCCACTGCCTTCCTGAGGTCTTCTAGAGTCAGCGGTGAGAAGGATGGACTCATGCAGAGAGTGAAATCCCTCCCTCCCCTCTGCACCTACTCTCTGATTATGTCTAATACAGGTGTACTGGGCCATGCCCTTCACCTCTGTCTACAAGTGGGCCCCTTGCTGGGAATTCCTCTTGGATCTGAGTGTTGACTGTACTATTTCAGTGTCCACAAGGACTCTCGCAATGCCTGGCGTGGGTCCAAGAGCCCAAGATATACCTACATACGAATGATCAGATCAGGCCATCAAATTTTCTGCAGTAAAGAACAACCAGGGGAGGGGTGGCTGGTTGCCTCTTTCTCATCTTTGGATTTCTTAGAGCTGAGCTTTCCAGTGTGGTAGCCACTAACCAAATGTGTCTATTTATGATTAATTTAGTTCAAACAATAATTAACTCATTCTATTAAACAATGCAAAAAACACACAATTGCTTGGTCACACTAGCCATGTTTCAAGTGTGTCTGTAACATCTGGAATTTCAGGTTGGTAAGGTTGACGGTGAAAGCTATAAATGGGTCTATAGAAGTGAGGGGTCGAAAGGTGATTTTCTCAGCATCTCTCCCTCATTTGAAATTTTCAACGGTGATCAATATCTTATTGAAGGACTCTGTCTGCACAGAGCACAGGGGAGGTCTGAGAACCTGGAGGGAAGACCAGGGGGAGGCTGTGTGAGCCAGCAAGTCGAGTAGGAGAAATGGGTGGGTCAACTTGTATAATAACTTTATGCTCATGGTTGTGTCTGTACAGAATGCATCGTGGAGAGCATACATAACAGCGATGCTGATGACGATTCACGTAGCGAACAACTCTCAGGTAGGATCTAAAGCGAGACAATTCCTAGAACACTTGGGTTCCACCCGGTTCTTTAGAAACTAAGGAAGGTGAATATGAAATCAGGAAGATGAGGGAAATATGTGTAGAATTCTGATTTGTTCTTTCCAAATTTTAATGATATAATAGAGTTATGGTGTCCATGTCCTTTGACTGTACTGTGCTTATAGTCATCTTTTCTTGCTTTGCCATTCAGAAATTTTCTTTATCACAAGACTACTCTTTCATTGCTTTTTCACTGCCAAAGATGAAAGGTTCATTTCTGTTTGGTATCTGGAGGGTATTTCGCACCAGGATTTTGGTTTCCTTTTTACCTTCACGTATGATGGCCATATCCTAGTGGGAACAAAACTCTCATAATCACTTGACACTGGAGAACAAGTTCT
This sequence comes from Mesoplodon mirus, assembly GCF_964341445.2. Lineage (NCBI taxonomy): Eukaryota > Metazoa > Chordata > Mammalia > Artiodactyla > Ziphiidae > Mesoplodon > Mesoplodon mirus. The sequence goes on from NW_028295299.1 coordinate 169,976, forward strand.
TATAGGGAGTGTCAGGTGGAGGATGAGACTTGAACTCTCCCCCTCTACAATTTCAAGACTTGTAGCTTCACCTTAGGTTTGTCCTCACTGTTTATTCCTCATGGAAAGGGCGCTCCCAGAGGTGGATGAGTCAGAGAACACATGCTTTGGGATCACTGCATGTGCTCAGTCTCCTCATTTCAGCCTCAGCACCTCCCAAGGCTGATGTGCTGACATGCTTCCATTTGAGAGGGCTCCACGTCCAGCTGCCCCTAAAGACCCTTCATGGCCGGCAGGAATTCAAGAGGACTGTGTGAAGGGGCTGCTGGGCTCGCTTCACACACTGGCTCTCACAGCCCTGCTAACCTGGTCTCCTGGGATTGACCAAGGCCAGGACAAAGACTCAGGGCAGCAGGACCCAGGGTCACTGCTCTTCTTACAACCCACTGCTCCATCCGGACAGCCCTGCCCCTGCTCCCCACACTCCCGTCCTGCCCACCCTGTGACCTTTCCTCAGGCCTGCCTTGGTCTTATCCTTCCCAGTTCTTCCAAGGCTGGGGTAAACCCTGGCAGGTGCTGTGTGTTTAGGAGGCTTCCCCTGCTGTAGAACTTTTGTTTCAGTATTCCAGACTAAGGGAATTGGGACAAGTTACTTTTAACTGTAATATTGCTTTCATCCTCTCTAAGGGGCTAAGAGGCTTACAGAGTTGTTTTGAAGTACCTAAGGTTAGCTCAGGCACAGGACACTTACTTCTTTTGTGAAGTTGGTTGCATATCTAGGCTATTGTGGAGAATGCTGCAATGAACCTAAGTTCAACTCATTGTGATACTGATTTAATTTCCTTTGGATATATACCCAGAACTGTGATTGCTGAATCATATGATATTTCTGTTTATAGTTTTATAAGGAATCCCCATACTCTTTTTCATAATAGCTGCACCATTTTACATTCCCACAGGCAGTGTACAAATTTTCCAATACCCCACATCTTGGCCTTGACTTGTGGGCTCTAGAGCACAGGCTTAGTAGTTGTGGTGCATGGGCTTAGTTGCTCCATGGCTGGATTCTTAGTGAACAAAACTGGGTTTCAGCATGCCTACTACTGGGTCAATTACAACTTCATTTAATAAGAAATCTCATCCCTTAGTAGGTCTCATAGCATTCTGAATGGTTATGATACATCTCTCTGCCACTTCCCTCATTCTAACTGTTTCCTATTAGAGTCTCGGGATGAGTCCTCCCCCCTTACCTGAAGCACCTAGTGCTAGGCAGGCCTCCTTCTTTTTGCAGGGAGCCCATGCTTGTACCCACATGCCACACCCAGTTCTGGAGGAGTCCGAGAAAGAAGGAGCCTTCAGGAGTAGATGGAGGAAATTCACTCCACCTTTCTCCTTTGAGGCTAATAATCACTATCGGATTCTGTGCTAAGGAAACGAAATGTCCTTCTCCTGTGGAAAGTCTGTCTTCCATCACTTGTGCCGGCCCTGTTTCTGTGTGCTGGGCAAGAAACACTGCGTACAGTGAAGACAGAACCAAGAGATCTACCCCAGGGATTGAGCTCAGGGTGGGCACTGACTCCCTTCCCAGGAGGGCAGAGAGGAGGTTGTGCTTTGCAAGGTGGGACAGAGAAACCAAGCAGTGTGACAAGAGCATCTCCACTCATGTTGCTGTGCAAACTGCCAGATGAAGTAGGTTCTTGGTATTTTCTGAAGGCTTTTGCAAGCAAACAAGTCTGGGAGTAAAGTCAATTAAAACATGGAAAGTTATACTTAAAATTTTTTTTTCGATAGTGAGTCCTTTGAGAAATACATACTTTAATAGAATATGATTGCCTTATATTTGTCAATATTTTCCCCACCAAAGAAAACACTGAAAATGCTTGATTGTAAAATGTCACTTGTTTACCCAAGAGACTGTCTATGAGTAAAGTTGTTCTAGAAATCCTCAATCCCTAGGTCGTAGTTTCCTGATGGTGCTGAGGGGAACCCTGGCGTGCGATTCAGTGCCTGCTACTCACAGGGAGGCTCTTAAGAACGCAGAGACCCGCCCAGTGGACCCCACGTGTGAGGACAGGATTGGAGCCTCGGGCTGGACTTGAAGAGGGAAATGCTTTAGAGAAGTGGAAGGAGATACAGGAAGGGCACCTGAGCCATGGGGAGTCAGGGGTGGTTGGTTTAGAGATCAAGGAAAAGTGTACACCTGAGCACAGCCTGGGCCACACTTAGGATGCTATTGGCACTTCTGGTTGAATGGGGAAGAGAAAGGACATCCCCCTCTTGCTGGAGTGAACTCTGGAGAGATGTCTTCTTTAAAGCCTGGGGAGAGGAGCTTCTCTCCCATTATCTCCTGATACCTGTGTACACTCGAGACCCTTCCTCCTTTCTTCTTTCCCTCTGTTGACTCCCTTTCCTTATTTTTCTTCTTTTATCCCCTTTTTCCACTTGGTATTTATTTTACATATGTATATTTTATTGTTGTAAAAGTACACATACGATGAAATCCAACGTCTTAACAAGTTTTGAAATGTCCAGTCAGTCCTGTTGACTACATGCACCTTGTTGTACAGCATGTGTCTAGAACTTTTCCATTTTGAAATAACACATTCTAACCATTGAACAGAGACTTCCCATGTCAACCTCCTGCCAGCTCTTGGAACCACCCTTCTACTCTCTGCTTCTCGGAGTTTTCTTTCAGTTTTTGACCTTCCGTGACTGGCTTATTTCACTCTTACAAATGTCCTCCAAGTTCTTTCGTGTTGCTGCAAATGGCAGGATTTCCTTCTTTTTCAAAGACTGAATGACATTCCACTGTATGTGTACACCACATTTTCTTTATTAATTCATCTTCCCATGGACACTAGGCAGTTTTCCTATGTTGTGTATTGTGTATAATGCTGCAATGGACATGAGATTGTAGATATCTCTTGGACATTCTTGTTTTATCTCCTTTGTATATAAACCTAAATGAGTGATTGCTGGATTTTATGAGAGTTCTCTTAATAATTTTTGGGGGACCTCCATTCTGTTTTCCATAATGGCTACACCATTTTACATTACTACAGGGTACAAAACAGGGTACAGAAGTTCCACTTCTTCACATCTTTGCCAGCATCCATTAATTTTCTTTCTTTTCTTCTTTTTCTTTCTTTTTTTTTTCTTTTTGTTTGCAGTACACGGGCCTCTCATTGTTGTGAGGTCTCCCGTCGCGGAGCACAGGCGCCAAACGCACAGGCTCAGCGGCCATGGTTCATGGGCCAAGCCGCTCAGCGGCATGTGGGATCCTCTCAAACCGGGGCACGAACATGTGTCCCCTGCATCGGCAGGCGGACTCTCAACCACTGTGCCACCAGGGAAGCCCTAATTGTCTTTTTATAATACACATTCTAACAGGTGTGAGTGATATCTCCTTGTGGCTTGATTTCCATTTCCCTGATGCTTAGCGATGTTGAGCAAATTTTCATATGTAGATTGACTACTTGTATGTCTTTATGGAGAAATGTCTAGTGAAGCTTTTTACCCATTTTGAAACTCAGTTATTTGCCTGCTGTTTTTCTGAAATTGCCTTGTAGTAGTTTCTTTTATATTCTGGATATTGGTCCCTTATTCAGATGCAAGTTTTACACATATCTCCTCCCATCCTATAGGTTGCCTTTTCATTCTGTTGATTGTTGAAGAGACTATCCTTTCTTCACTTGGTAATCTTAGAACCTTGGCCAAGATCAGTTGGCCATATATATGTGCATTTATTTGGCGTCACTCTATTATATTTCATTGGTCTATCTCACTGTCTTGATGCCAGTAGCAGACTGTTTTGACTACTGTGGCATTGTTATGTGTTTTGAGTTCAGGAAGTGTTAATCTCCATCATTGCTCTTTGCTCTCAAGATAGTTTTATCTACTTGGGTGGGGGGTTCCATATGTATTTTAGGATTCTGTCCGCTTCTATAATAATGACATGGAATTTTGTGTGTTGTTGCGATATATGCGTACATCACTTTCTGGAGTATAGAAATGCCAACAGTATTTAATAATCCAGTCTATGAACGTGGTATGTCATTCCAATTACTTGTCTCTTCTTTAATTTCTTTCCACAATGTCCTGTAGTTTTCAGTATACAAAGTTTTCACCTCCTACAGGGCCTTTTCCACTGCCTTCCTGAGGTCTTCTAGAGTCAGCGGTGAGAAGGATGGACTCATGCAGAGAGTGAAATCCCTCCCTCCCCTCTGCACCTACTCTCTGATTATGTCTAATACAGGTGTACTGGGCCATGCCCTTCACCTCTGTCTACAAGTGGGCCCCTTGCTGGGAATTCCTCTTGGATCTGAGTGTTGACTGTACTATTTCAGTGTCCACAAGGACGCTCGCAATGCCTGGCGTGGGTCCAAGAGCCCAAGATATACCTACATACGAATGATCAGATCAGGCCATCAAATTTTCTGCAGTAAAGAACAACCAGGGGAGGGGTGGCTGGTTGCCTCTTTCTCATCTTTGGATTTCTTAGAGCTGAGCTTTCCAGTGTGGTAGCCACTAACCAAATGTGTCTATTTATGATTAATTTAGTTCAAACAATAATTAACTCATTCTATTAAACAATGCAAAAAACACACAATTGCTTGGTCACACTAGCCATGTTTCAAGTGTGTCTGTAACATCTGGAATTTCAGGTTGGTAAGGTTGACGGTGAAAGCTATAAATGGGTCTATAGAAGTGAGGGGTCGAAAGGTGATTTTCTCAGCATCTCTCCCTCATTTGAAATTTTCAACGGTGATCAATATCTTATTGAAGGACTCTGTCTGCACAGAGCACAGGGGAGGTCTGAGAACCTGGAGGGAAGACCAGGGGGAGGCTGTGTGAGCCAGCAAGTCGAGTAGGAGAAATGGGTGGGTCAACTTGTATAATAACTTTATGCTCATGGTTGTGTTTGTACAGAATGCATCGTGGAGAGCATACATAACAGCGTTGCTGATGACGATTCACGTAGCGATCAACTCTCAGGTAGGATCTAAAGCGAGACAATTCCTAGAACACTTGGGTTCCACCCGGTTCTTTAGAAACTAAGGAAGGTGAATATGAAATCAGGAAGATGAGGGAAATATGTGTAGAATTCTGATTTGTTCTTTCCAAATTTTAATGATATAATAGAGTTATGGTGTCCATGTCCTTTGACTGTACTGTGCTTATAGTCATCTTTTCTTGCTTTGCCATTCAGAAATTTTCTTTATCACAAGACTACTCTTTCATTGCTTTTTCACTGCCAAAGATGAAAGGTTCATTTCTGTTTGGTATCTGGAGGGTATTTCGCACCAGGATTTTGGTTTCCTTTTTACCTTCACGTATGATGGCCATATCCTAGTGGGAACAAAACTCTCATAATCACTTGACACTGGAGAACAAGTTCTTATAGGGAGTGTCAGGTGGAGGATGAGACTTGAACTCTCCCCCTCTACAATTTCAAGACTTGTAGCTTCACCTTAGGTTTGTCCTCACTGTTTATTCCTCATGGAAAGGGCGCTCCCAGAGGTGGATGAGTCAGAGAACACATGCTTTGGGATCACTGCATGTGCTCAGTCTCCTCATTTCAGCCTCAGCACCTCCCAAGGCTGATGTGCTGACATGCTTCCATTTGAGAGGGCTCCACGTCCAGCTGCCCCTAAAGACCCTTCATGGCCGGCAGGAATTCAAGAGGACTGTGTGAAGGGGCTGCTGGGCTCGCTTCACACACTGGCTCTCACAGCCCTGCTAACCTGGTCTCCTGGGATTGACCAAGGCCAGGACAAAGACTCAGGGCAGCAGGACCCAGGGTCACTGCTCTTCTTACAACCCACTGCTCCATCCGGACAGCCCTGCCCCTGCTCCCCACACTCCCGTCCTGCCCACCCTCTGACCTTTCCTCAGGCCTGCCTTGGTCTTATCCTTCCCAGTTCTTCCAAGGCTGGGGTAAACCCTGGCAGGTGCTGTGTGTTTAGGAGGCTTCCCCTGCTGTAGAACTTTTGTTTCAGTATTCCAGACTAAGGGAATTGGGACAAGTTACTTTTAACTGTAATATTGCTTTCATCCTCTCTAAGGGGCTAAGAGGCTTACAGAGTTGTTTTGAAGTACCTAAGGTTAGCTCAGGCACAGGACACTTACTTCTTTTGTGAAGTTGGTTGCATATGTAGGCTATTGTGGAGAATGCTGCAATGAACCTAAGTTCAACTCATTGTGATACTGATTTAATTTCCTTTGGATATATACCCAGAACTGTGATTGCTGAATCATATGATATTTCTGTTTATAGTTTTATAAGGAATCCCCATACTCTTTTTCATAATAGCTGCACCATTTTACATTCCCACAGGCAGTGTACAAATTTTCCAATACCCCACATCTTGGCCTTGACTTGTGGGCTCTAGAGCACAGGCTTAGTAGTTGTGGTGCATGGGCTTAGTTGCTCCATGGCTGGATTCTTAGTGAACAAAACTGGGTTTCAGCATGCCTACTACTGGGTCAATTACAACTTCATTTAATAAGAAATCTCATCCCTTAGTAGGTCTCATAGCATTCTGAATGGTTATGATATATCTCTCTGCCACTTCCCTCATTCTAACTGTTTCCTATTAGAGTCTCGGGATGAGTCCTCCCCCCTTACCTGAAGCACCTAGTGCTAGGCAGGCCTCCTTCTTTTTGCAGGGAGCCCATGCTTGTACCCACATTCCACACCCAGTTCTGGAGGAGTCTGAGAAAGAAGGAGCCTTCAGGAGTAGATGGAGGAAATTCACTCCACCTTTCTCCTTTGAGGCTAATATTCACTATCGGATTCTGTGCTAAGGAAACGAAATGTCCTTCTCCTGTGGAAAGTCTGTCTTCCATCACTTGTGCCGGCCCTGTTTCTGTGTGCTGGGCAAGAAACACTGCGTACAGTGAAGACAGAACCAAGAGATCTACCCCAGGGATTGAGCTCAGGGTGGGCACTGACTCCCTTCCCAGGAGGGCGGAGAGGAGGTTGTGCTTTGCAAGGTGGGACAGAGAAACCAAGCAGTGTGACAAGAGCATCTCCACTCATGTTGCTGTGCAAACTGCCAGATGAAGTAGGTTCTTGGTATTTTCTGAAGGCTTTTGCAAGCAAACAAGACTGGGAGTAAAGTGAATTAAAACATGGAAAGTTATATATAAAATTCTTTTTTGATACTGAGTCCTTTGAGAAATACATACTTTAATAGAATATGATTGCCTTATATGTGTCAATATTTTCCCCACCAAAGAAAACACTGAAAATGCTTGATTGTAAAATGTCACTTGTTTACCCAAGAGACTGTCTATGAGTAAAGTTGTTCTAGAAATCCTCAATCCCTAGGTCGTAGTTTGCTGATGGTGCTGAGGGGAACCCTGGCGTGCGATTCAGTGCCTGCTACTCACAGGGAGGCTCTTAAGAACGCAGAGACCCGCCCAGTGGACCCCACGTGTGAGGACAGGATTGGAGCCTCGGGCTGGACTTGAAGAGGGAAATGCTTTAGAGAAGTGGAAGGAGATACAGGAAGGGCACCTGAGCCATGGGGAGTCAGGGGTGGTTGATTTAGAGATCAAGGAAAAGTGTACACCTGAGCACAGCCTGGGCCACACTTAGGATGCTATTGGCACTTCTGGTTGAATGGGGAAGAGAAAGGACATCCCCCTCTTGCTGGAGTGAACTCTGGAGAGATGTCTTCTTTAAAGCCTGGGGAGAGGAGCTTCTCTCCCATTATCTCCTGATACCTGTGTACACTCGAGACCCTTCCTCCTTTCTTCTTTCCCTCTGTTGACTCCCTTTCCTTATTTTTCTTCCTTTATCCCCTTTTTCCACTTGGTATTTATTTTACATATGTATATTTTATTGTTGTAAAAGTACACATACGATGAAATCCAACGTCTTAACAAGTTTTGAAATGTCCAGTCAGTCCTGTTGACTACATGCACCTTGTTGTACAGCATGTGTCTAGAACTTTTCCATTTTGAAATAACACATTCTAACCATTGAACAGAGACTTCCCATGTCAACCTCCTGCCAGCTCTTGGAACCACCCTTCTACTCTCTGCTTCTCGGAGTTTTCTTTCAGTTTTTGACCTTCCGTGACTGGCTTATTTCACTCTTACAAATGTCCTCCAAGTTCTTTCGTGTTGCTGCAAATGGCAGGATTTCCTTCTTTTTCAAAGACTGAATGACATTCCACTGTATGTGTACACCACATTTTCTTTATTAATTCATCTTCCCATGGACACTAGGCAGTTTTCCTATGTTGTGTATTGTGTATAATGCTGCAATGGACATGAGATTGTAGATATCTCTTGGACATTCTTGTTTTATCTCCTTTGTATATAAACCTAAATGAGTGATTGCTGGATTTTATGAGAGTTCTCTTAATAATTTTTGGGGGACCTCCATTCTGTTTTCCATAATGGCTACACCATTTTACATTACTACAGGGTACAAAACAGGGTACAGAAGTTCCACTTCTTCACATCTTTGCCAGCATCCATTAATTTTCTTTCTTTTCTTCTTTTTCTTTCTTTTTTTTTTCTTTTTGTTTGCAGTACACGGGCCTCTCATTGTTGTGAGGTCTCCCGTCGCGGAGCACAGGCGCCAAACGCACAGGCTCAGCGGCCATGGTTCATGGGCCAAGCCGCTCAGCGGCATGTGGGATCCTCTCAAACCGGGGCACGAACATGTGTCCCCTGCATCGGCAGGCGGACTCTCAACCACTGTGCCACCAGGGAAGCCCTAATTGTCTTTTTATAATACACATTCTAACAGGTGTGAGTGATATCTCCTTGTGGCTTGATTTCCATTTCCCTGATGCTTAGCGATGTTGAGCAAATTTTCATATGTAGATTGACTACTTGTATGTCTTTATGGAGAAATGTCTAGTGAAGCTTTTTACCCATTTTGAAACTCAGTTATTTGCCTGCTGTTTTTCTGAAATTGCCTTGTAGTAGTTTCTTTTATATTCTGGATATTGGTCCCTTATTCAGATGCAAGTTTTACACATATTTCCTCCCATCCTATAGGTTGCCTTTTCATTCTGTTGATTGTTGAAGAGACTATCCTTTCTTCACTTGGTAATCTTAGAACCTTGGCCAAGATCAGTTGGCCATATATATGTGCGTTTATTTGGCGTCTCTCTATTATATTTCATTGGTCTATCTCACTGTCTTGATGCCAGTAGCAGACTGTTTTGACTACTGTGGCATTGTTATGTGTTTTGAGTTCAGGAAGTGTTCATCTCCATCATTGCTCTTTGCTCTCAAGATAGTTTTATCTACTTGGGTGGGGGGTTCCATATGTATTTTAGGATTCTGTCCGCTTCTATAATAATGACATGGAATTTTGTGTGTTGTTGCGATATATGCGTACATCACTTTCTGGAGTATAGAAATGCCAACAGTATTTAATAATCCAGTCTATGAACGTGGTATGTCATTCCAATTACTTGTCTCTTCTTTAATTTCTTTCCGCAATGTCCTGTAGTTTTCAGTATAGAAAGTTTTCACCTCCTACAGGGCCTTTTCCACTGCCTTCCTGAGGTCTTCTAGAGTCAGCGGTGAGAAGGATGGACTCATGCAGAGAGTGAAATGCCTCCCTCCCCTCTGCACCTACTCTCTGATTATGTCTAATACAGGTGTACTGGGCCATGCCCTTCACCTCTGTCTACAAGTGGGCCCCTTGCTGGGAATTCCTCTTGGATCTGAGTGTTGACTGTACTATTTCAGTGTCCACAAGGACTCTCGCAATGCCTGGCGTGGGTCCAAGAGCCCAAGATATACCTACATACGAATGATCAGATCAGGCCATCAAATTTTCTGCAGTAAAGAACAACCAGGGGAGGGGTGGCTGGTTGCCTCTTTCTCATCTTTGGATTTCTTAGAGCTGAGCTTTCCAGTGTGGTAGCCACTAACCAAATGTGTCTATTTATGATTAATTTAGTTCAAACAATAATTAACTCATTCTATTAAACAATGCAAAAAACACACAATTGCTTGGTCACACTAGCCATGTTTCAAGTGTGTCTGTAACATCTGGAATTTCAGGTTGGTAAGGTTGACGGTGAAAGCTATAAATGGGTCTATAGAAGTGAGGGGTCGAAAGGTGATTTTCTCAGCATCTCTCCCTCATTTGAAATTTTCAACGGTGATCAATATCTTATTGAAGGACTCTGTCTGCACAGAGCACAGGGGAGGTCTGAGAACGTGGAGGGAAGACCAGGGGGAGGCTGTGTGAGCCAGCAAGTCGATTAGGAGAAATGGGTGGGTCAACTTGTATAATAACTTTATGCTCATGGTTGTGTTTGTACAGAATGCATCGTGGAGAGCATACATAACAGCGTTGCTGATGACGATTCACGTAGCGAACAACTCTCAGGTAGGATCTAAAGCGAGACAATTCCTAGAACACTTGGGTTCCACCCGGTTCTTTAGAAACTAAGGAAGGTGAATATGAAATCAGGAAGATGAGGGAAATATGTGTAGAATTCTGATTTGTTCTTTCCAAATTTTAATGATATAATAGAGTTATGGTGTCCATGTCCTTTGACTGTACTGTGCTTATAGTCATCTTTTCTTGCTTTGCCATTCAGAAATTTTCTTTATCAGAAGACTACTCTTTCATTGCTTTTTCACTGCCAAAGATGAAAGGTTCATTTCTGTTTGGTATCTGGAGGGTATTTCGCACCAGGATTTTGGTTTCCTTTTTACCTTCACGTATGATGGCCATATCCTAGTGGGAACAAAACTCTCATAATCACTTGACACTGGAGAACAAGTTCTTATAGGGAGTGTCAGGTGGAGGATGAGACTTGAACTCTCCCCCTCTACACTTTCAGGACTTGTAGCTTCACCTTAGGTTTGTCCTCACTGTTTATTCCTCATGGAAAGGGCGCTCCCAGAGGTGGATGAGTCAGAGAACACATGCTTTGGGATCACTGCATGTGCTCAGTCTCCTCATTTCAGCCTCAGCACCTCCCAAGGCTGATGTGCTGACATGCTTCCATTTGAGAGGGCTCCACATCCAGCTGCCCCTAAAGACCCTTCATGGCCGGCAGGAATTCAAGAGGACTGTGTGAAGGGGCTGCTGGGCTCGCTTCACACACTGGCTGTCACAGCCCTGCTATCCTGGTCTCCTGGGATTGACCAGGCCCAGGACAAAGACTCAGGGCAGCAGGACCCAGGGTCACTGCTCTTCTTACAACCCACTGCTCCATCCGGACAGCCCTGCCCCTGCTCCCCACACTCCCGTCCTGCCCACCCTCTGACCTTTCCTCAGGCCTGCCTTGGTCTTATCCTTCCCAGTTCTTCCAAGGCTGGGGTAAACCCTGGCAGGTGCTGTGTGTTTAGGAGGCTTCCCCTGCTGTAGAACTTTTGTTTCAGTATTCCAGACTAAGGGAATTGGGACAAGTTACTTTTAACTGTAATATTGCTTTCATCCTCTCTAAGGGGCTAAGAGACTTACAGAGTTGTTTTGAAGTACCTAAGGTTAGCTCAGGCACAGGACACTTACTTCTTTTGTGAAGTTGGTTGCATATCTAGGCTATTGTGGAGAATGCTGCAATGAACCTAAGTTCAACTCATTGTGATACTGATTTAATTTCCTTTGGATATATACCCAGAACTGTGATTGCTGAATCATATGATATTTCTGTTTATAGTTTTATAAGGAATCCCCATACTCTTTTTCATAATAGCTGCACCATTTTACATTCCCACAGGCAGTGTACAAATTTTCCAATACCCCACATCTTGGCCTTGACTTGTGGGCTCTAGAGCACAGGCTTAGTAGTTGTGGTGCATGGGCTTAGTTGCTCCATGGCTGGATTCTTAGTGAACAAAACTGGGTTTCAGCATGCCTACTACTGGGTCAATTACAACTTCATTTAATAAGAAATCTCATCCCTTAGTAGGTCTCATAGCATTCTGAATGGTTATGATACATCTCTCTGCCACTTCCCTCATTCTAACTGTTTCCTATTAGAGTCTCGGGATGAGTCCTCCCCCCTTACCTGAAGCACCTAGTGCTAGGCAGGCCTCCTTCCTTTTGCAGGGAGCCCATGCTTGTACCCACATGCCACACCCAGTTCTGGAGGAGTCCGAGAAAGAAGGAGCCTTCAGGAGTAGATGGAGGAAATTCACTCCACCTTTCTCCTTTGAGGCTAATATTCACTCTCGGATTCTGTGCTAAGGAAACGAAATGTCCTTCTCCTGTGGAAAGTCTGTCTTCCATCACTTGTGCCGGCCCTGTTTCTGTGTGCTGGGCAAGAAACACCGCGTACAGTGAAGACAGAACCAAGAGATCTACCCCAGGGATTGAGCTCAGGGTGGGCACTGACTCCCTTCCCAGGAGGGCGGAGAGGAGGTTGTGCTTTGCAAGGTGGGACAGAGAAACCAAGCAGTGTGACAAGAGCATCTCCACTCATGTTGCTGTGCAAACTGCCAGATGAAGTAGGTTCTTGGTATTTTCTGAAGGCTTTTGCAAGCAAACAAGTCTGGGAGTAAAGTCAATTAAAACATGGAAAGTTATACTTAAAAATTTTTTTTCGATAGTGAGTCCTCTGAGAAATACATACTTTAATAGAATATGATTGCCTTATATGTGTCAATATTTTCCCCACCAAAGAAAACACTGAAAATGCTTGATTGTAAAATGTCACTTGTTTACCCAAGAGACTGTCTATGAGTAAAGTTGTTCTAGAAATCCTCAATCCCTAGGTCGTAGTTCGCTGATGGTGCTGAGGGGAACCCTGGTGTGCGATTCAGTGCCTGCTACTCACAGGGAGGCTCTTAAGAACGCAGAGACCCGCCCAGTGGACCCCACGTGTGAGGACAGGATTGGAGCCTCGGGCTGGACTTGAAGAGGGAAATGCTTTAGAGAAGTGGAAGGAGATACAGGAAGGGCACCTGAGCCATGGGGAGTCAGGGGTGGTTGGTTTAGAGATCAAGGAAAAGTGTACACCTGAGCACAGCCTGGGCCACACTTAGGATGCTATTGGCACTTCTGGTTGAATGGGGAAGAGAAAGGACATCCCCCTCTTGCTGGAGTGAACTCTGGAGAGATGTCTTCTTTAAAGCCTGGGGAGAGGAGCTTCTCTCCCATTATCTCCTGATACCTGTGTACACTCGAGACCCTTCCTCCTTTCTTCTTTCCCTCTGTTGACTCCCTTTCCTTATTTTTCTTCTTTTATCCCCTTTTTCCACTTGGTATTTATTTTACATATGTATATTTTATTGTTGTAAAAGTACACATACGATGAAATCCAACGTCTTAACAAGTTTTGAAATGTCCAGTCAGTCCTGTTGACTACATGCACCTTGTTGTACAGCATGTGTCTAGAACTTTTCCATTTTGAAATAACACATTCTAACCATTGAACAGAGACTTCCCATGTCAACCTCCTGCCAGCTCTTGGAACCACCCTTCTACTCTCTGCTTCTCGGAGTTTTCTTTCAGTTTTTGACCTTCCGTGACTGGCTTATTTCACTCTTACAAATGTCCTCCAAGTTCTTTCGTGTTGCTGCAAATGGCAGGATTTCCTTCTTTTTCAAAGACTGAATGACATTCCACTGTATGTGTACACCACATTTTCTTTATTAATTCATCTTCCCATGGACACTAGGCAGTTTTCCTATGTTGTGTATTGTGTATAATGCTGCAGTGGACATGAGATTGTAGATATCTCTTGGACATTCTTGTTTTATCTCCTTTGTATATAAACCTAAATGAGTGATTGCTGGATTTTATGAGAGTTCTCTTAATAATTTTTGGGGGACCTCCATTCTGTTTTCCATAATGGCTACACCATTTTACATTACTACAGGGTACAAAACAGGGTACAGAAGTTCCACTTCTTCACATCTTTGCCAGCATCCATTAATTTTCTTTGTTTTCTTCTTTTTCTTTCTTTTTTTTTTCTTTTGTTTGCAGTACACGGGCCTCTCATTGTTGTGAGGTCTCCCGTCGCGGAGCACAGGCGCCAAACGCACAGGCTCAGCGGCCATGGTTCATGGGCCAAGCCGCTCAGCGGCATGTGGGATCCTCTCAAACCGGGGCACGAACATGTGTCCCCTGCATCGGCAGGCGGACTCTCAACCACTGTGCCACCAGGGAAGCCCTAATTGTCTTTTTTTTTTTTTTTTTTTTTTTTTTTTTGCGGTACGCGTGCCTCTCACTGTTGTGGTCTCTCCCGTTGCGGAGCACAGGATCCGGACACGCAGGCTCAGTGGCCATGGCTCAAAGTCCCAGCCACTCCGCGGCATGTGGGATCTTCCCGGACCGAGGCACGAACCTATGTCCCCTGCATCGGCAGGCGGACTCTCAACCACTGCGCCACCAGGGAAGCCCCTTAATTGTCTTTTTATAATACACATTCTAACAGGTGTGAGTGATATCTCCTTGTGGCTTGATTTCCATTTCCCTGATGCTTAGCGATGTTGAGCAAATTTTCATATGTAGATTGACCACTTGTATGTCTTTATGGAGAAATGTCTAGTGAAGCTTTTTACCCATTTTGAAACTCAGTTATTTGCCCGCTGTTTTTCTGAAATTGCCTTGTAGTAGTTTCTTTTATATTCTGGATATTGGTCCCTTATTCAGATGCAAGTTTTATACATATTTCCTCCCATCCTACAGGTTGCCTTTTCATTCTGTTGATTGTTGAAGAGACTATCCTTTCTTCACTTGGTAATCTTAGAACCTTGGCCAAGATCAGTTGGCCATATATATGTGCGTTTATTTGGCGTCTCTCTATTATATTTCATTGGTCTATCTCACTGTCTTGATGCCAGTAGCAGACTGTTTTGACTACTGTGGCATTGTTATGTGTTTTGAGTTCAGGAAGTGTTCATCTCCATCATTGCTCTTTGCTCTCAAGATTGTTTTATCTACTTTGGGGGGGGTGAAATATGTATTTTAGGATTCTGTCCGCTTCTATAATTATGACATGGAATTTTGTGGGTTGTTGCGATATATGTGTACATCACTTTCTGTAGTATAGAAATGCCAACAGTATTTAATAATCCAGTCTATGAACGTGGTATGTCATTCCAATTACTTGTCTCTTCTTTAATTTCTTTCCGCAATGTCCTGTAGTTTTCAGTATAGAAAGTTTTCACCTCCTACAGGGCCTTTTCCACTGCCTTCCTGAGGTCTTCTAGAGTCAGCGGTGAGAAGGATGGACTCATGCAGAGAGTGAAATGCCTCCCTCCCCTCTGCACCTACTCTCTGATTATGTCTAATACAGGTGTACTGGGCCATGCCCTTCACCTCTGTCTACAAGTGGGCCCCTTGCTGGGAATTCCTCTTGGATCTGAGTGTTGACTGTACTATTTCAGTGTCCACAAGGACTCTCGCAATGCCTGGCGTGGGTCCAAGAGCCCAAGATATACCTACATACGAATGATCAGATCAGGCCATCAAATTTTCTGCAGTAAAGAACAACCAGGGGAGGGGTGGCTGGTTGCCTCTTTCTCATCTTTGGATTTCTTAGAGCTGAGCTTTCCAGTGTGGTAGCCACTAACCAAATGTGTCTATTTATGATTAATTTAGTTCAAACAATAATTAACTCATTCTATTAAACAATGCAAAAAACACACAATTGCTTGGTCACACTAGCCATGTTTCAAGTGTGTCTGTAACATCTGGAATTTCAGGTTGGTAAGGTTGACGGTGAAAGCTATAAATGGGTCTATAGAAGTGAGGGGTCGAAAGGTGATTTTCTCAGCATCTCTCCCTCATTTGAATTTTTCAACTGTGATCAATATCTTATTGAAGGACTCTGTCTGCACAGAGCACAGGGAGGTCTGAGAACCTGGAGGGAAGACCAGGGGGAGGCTGTGTGAGCCAGCAAGTCGAGTAGGAGAAATGGGTGGGTCAACTTGTATAATAACTTTATGCTCATGGTTGTGTTTGTATTGAATGCATCGTGGAGAGCATACATAACAGCGTTGCTGATGACGATTCACGTAGCGGACAACTCTCAGGTAGGATCTAAAGTGAGACAATTCCTAGAACACTTGGGTTCCACCCGGTTCTTTAGAAACTAAGGAAGGTGAATATGAAATCAGGAAGAAGAGGGAAATATGTGTAGAATTCTGATTTGTTCTTTCCAAATTTTAATAATATAATAGAGTTATGGTGTCCATGTCCTTTGACTGTACTGTGCTTATAGTCATCTTTTGTTGCTTTGCCATTTCAGAAATTTTCTTTCTCACAAGACTGCTCTTTCATTGCTTTTTCACTGCCAAAGATGAAAGGTTCATTTCTGTTTGATACCGGGAGGGTATTTTGCACCAGGATTTTGGTTTCCTTTTTACATTCACGTATGATGGCCATATCCTAGTGGGAACAAAACTCTCATAGTCACTTGGCACTGGAGAACAAGTTCTTATAGTGAGTGTCAGGTGGTGGATGAGACTTGAACTCTCCCCCTCTACACTTTCAGGACTTGTAGCTTCACCTTAGGTTTGTCCTCACTGTTTATTCCTCATGGAAAGGGCGCTCCCAGAGGTGGATGAGTCAGAGGACACATGCTTTGGGATCACTGCATGTGCTCAGTCTCCTCATTTCAGCCTCAGCACCTCCCAAGGCTGATGTGCTGACATGCTTCCATTTGAGAGGGCTACACGTCCAGCTGCCCCTAAAGACCCTTCATGGCCGGCAGGAATTCTAGAGGACTGTGTGAAGGGGCTGCTGGGCTCGCTTCACACACTGGCTCTCACAGCCCTGCTAACCTGGTCTCCTGGGATTGACCAGGCCCAGGACAAAGACTCAGGGCAGCAGGACCCAGGGTCACTGCTCTTCTTACAACCCACTGCTCCATCCGGACAGCCCTGCCCCTGCTCCCCACACTCCCGTCCTGCCCACCCTGTGACCTTTCCTCAGGCCTGCCTTGGTCTTATCCTTCCCAGTTCTTCCAAGGCTGGGGTAAACCCTGGCAGGTGCTGTGTGTTTAGGAGGCTTCCCCTGCTGTAGAACTTTTGTTTCATTATTCCAGACTAAGGGAATTGGGACAAGTTACTTTTAACTGTAATATTGCTTTCATCCTCTCTAAGGGGCTAAGAGACTTACAGAGTTGTTTTGAAGTACCTAAGGTTAGCTCTGGCACAGGACACTTACTTCTTTTGTGAAGTTGGTTGCATATCTAGGCTATTGTGGAGAATGCTGCAATGAACCTAAGTTCAACTCATTGTGATACTGATTTAATTTCCTTTGGATATATACCCAGAACTGTGATTGCTGAATCATATATTTCTGTTTATAATTTTATAAGGAATCCCCATACTCTTTTTCATAATAGCTGCACCATTTTACATTCCCACAGGCAGTGTACAAATTTTCCAATACCCCACATCTTGGCCTTGACTTGTGGGCTCTAGAGCACATGCTTAGTAGTTGTGGTGCACGGGCTTAGTTGCTCCATGGCTGGATTCTTAGTGAACAAAACTGGGTTTCAGCATGCCTACTACTGGGTCAATTACAACTTCATTTAATAAGAAATCTCATCCCTTAGTAGGTCTCATAGCATTCTGAATGGTTATGATACATCTCTCTGCCACTTCCCTCATTCTAACTGTTTCCTATTAGAGTCTCGGGATGAGTCCTCCCCCCTTACCTGAAGCACTTAGTGCTAGGCAGGCCTCCTTCTTTTTGCAGGGAGCCCATGCTTGTACCCACATGCCACACCCAGTTCTGGAGGAGTCCGAGAAAGAAGGAGCCTTCAGGAGTAGATGGAGGAAATTCACTCCACCTTTCTCCTTTGAGGCTAATATTCACTATCGGATTCTGTGCTAAGGAAACGAAATGTCCTTCTCCTGTGGAAAGTCTGTCTTCCATCACTTGTGCCGGCCCTGTTTCTGTGTGCTGGGCAAGAAACACTGCGTACAGTGAAGACAGAACCAAGAGATCTACCCCAGGGATTGAGCTCAGGGTGGGCACTGACTCCCTTCCCAGGAGGGCGGAGAGGAGGTTGTGCTTTGCAAGGTGGGACAGAGAAACCAAGCAGTGTGACAAGAGCATCTCCACTCATGTTGCTGTGCAAACTGCCAGATGAAGTAGGTTCTTGGTATTTTCTGAAGGCTTTTGCAAGCAAACAAGACTGGGAGTAAAGTGAATTAAAACATGGAAAGGTATATATAAAATTCTTTTTCGATAGTGAGTCCTTTGAGAAATACATACTTTAATAGAATATGATTGCCTTATATGTGTCAATATTTTCCCCACCAAAGAAAACACTGAAAATGCTTGATTGTAAAATGTCACTTGTTTACCCAAGAGACTGTCTATGAGTAAAGTTGTTCTAGAAATCCTCAATCCCTAGGTCGTAGTTTGCTGATGGTGCTGAGGGGAACCCTGGTGTGCGATTCAGTGCCTGCTACTCACAGGGAGGCTCTTAAGAACGCAGAGACCCGTCCAGTGGACCCCACGTGTGAGGACAGGATTGGAGCCTCGGGCTGGACTTGAAGAGGGAAATGCTTTAGAGAAGTGGAAGGAGATACAGGAAGGGCACCTGAGCCATGGGGAGTCAGGGGTGGTTGGTTTAGAGATCAAGGAAAAGTGTACACCTGAGCACAGCCTGGGCCACACTTAGGATGCTATTGGCACTTCTGGTTGAATGGGGAAGAGAAAGGACATCCCCCTCTTGCTGGAGTGAACTCTGGAGAGATGTCTTCTTTAAAGCCTGGGGAGAGGAGCTTCTCTCCCATTATCTCCTGATACCTGTGTACACTCGAGACCCTTCCTCCTTTCTTCTTTCCCTCTGTTGACTCCCTTTCCTTATTTTTCTTCTTTTTTCCCCTTTTTCCACTTGGTATTTATTTTACATATGTATATTTTATTGTTGTAAAAGTACACATACGATGAAATCCAACGTCTTAACAAGTTTTGAAATGTCCAGTCAGTCCTGTTGACTACATGCACCTTGTTGTACAGCATGTGTCTAGAACTTTTCCATTTTGAAATAACACATTCTAACCATTGAACAGAGACTTCCCATGTCAACCTCCTGCCAGCTCTTGGAACCACCCTTCTACTCTCTGCTTCTCTGAGTTTTCTTTCAGTTATTGACCTTCCGTGACTGGCTTATTTCACTCTTACAAATGTCCTCCAAGTTCTTTCGTGTTGCTGCAAATGGCAGGATTTCCTTCTTTTTCAAAGACTGAATGACATTCCACTGTATGTGTACACCACATTTTCTTTATTAATTCATCTTCCCATGGACACTAGGCAGTTTTCCTATGTTGTGTATTGTGTATAATGCTGCAATGGACATGAGATTGTAGATATCTCTTGGACATTCTTGTTTTATCTCCTTTGTATATAAACCTAAATGAGTGATTGCTGGATTTTATGAGAGTTCTCTTAATAATTTTTGGGGGACCTCCATTCTGTTTTCCATAATGGCTACACCATTTTACATTACTACAGGGTACAAAACAGGGTACAGAAGTTCCACTTCTTCACATCTTTGCCAGCATCCATTAATTTTCTTTGTTTTCTTCTTTTTCTTTCTTTTTTTTTTCTTTTGTTTGCAGTACACGGGCCTCTCATTGTTGTGAGGTCTCCCGTCGCGGAGCACAGGCGCCAAACGCACAGGCTCAGCGGCCATGGTTCATGGGCCAAGCCGCTCAGCGGCATGTGGGATCCTCTCAAACCGGGGCACGAACATGTGTCCCCTGCATCAGCAGGCGGACTCTCAACCACTGTGCCACCAGGGAAGCCCTAATTGTCTTTTTATAATACACATTCTAACAGGTGTGAGTGAT
Source organism: Mesoplodon mirus (assembly GCF_964341445.2). Lineage (NCBI taxonomy): Eukaryota > Metazoa > Chordata > Mammalia > Artiodactyla > Ziphiidae > Mesoplodon > Mesoplodon mirus. Next base: position 189,713 of record NW_028295299.1, read on the forward strand.
ATCTCCTTGTGGCTTGATTTCCATTTCCCTGATGCTTAGCGATGTTGAGCAAATTTTCATATGTAGATTGACTACTTGTATGTCTTTATGGAGAAATGTCTAGTGAAGCTTTTTACCCATTTTGGAACTCAGTTATTTGCCCGCTGTTTTTCTGAAATTGCCTTGTAGTAGTTTCTTTTATATTCTGGATATTGGTCCCTTATTCAGATGCAAGTTTTACACATATTTCCTCCCATCCTATAGGTTGCCTTTTCATTCTGTTGATTGTTGAAGAGACTATCCTTTCTTCACTTGGTAATCTTAGAACCTTGGCCAAGATCAGTTGGCCATATATATGTGCGTTTATTTGGCGTCTCTCTATTATATTTCATTGGTCTATCTCACTGTCTTGATGCCAGTAGCAGACTGTTTTGACTACTGTGGCATTGTTATGTGTTTTGAGTTCAGGAAGTGTTAATCTCCATCATTGCTCTTTGCTCTCAAGATTGTTTTATCTACTTGGGTGGGGGGTTCCATATGTATTTTAGGATTCTGTCCGCTTCTATAATAATGACATGGAATTTTGTGTGTTGTTGCGATATATGCGTACATCACTTTCTGGAGTATAGAAATGCCAACAGTATTTAATAATCCAGTCTATGAACGTGGTATGTCATTCCAATTACTTGTCTCTTCTTTAATTTCTTTCCGCAATGTCCTGTAGTTTTCAGTATAGAAAGTTTTCACCTCCTACAGGGCCTTTTCCACTGCCTTCCTGAGGTCTTCTAGAGTCAGCGGTGAGAAGGATGGACTCATGCAGAGAGTGAAATCCCTCCCTCCCCTCTGCACCTACTCTCTGATTATGTCTAATACAGGTGTACTGGGCCATGCCCTTCACCTCTGTCTACAAGTGGGCCCCTTGCTGGGAATTCCTCTTGGATCTGAGTGTTGACTGTACTATTTCAGTGTCCACAAGGACGCTCGCAATGCCTGGCGTGGGTCCAAGAGCCCAAGATATACCTACATACGAATGATCAGATCAGGCCATCAAATTTTCTGCAGTAAAGAACAACCAGGGGAGGGGTGGCTGGTTGCCTCTTTCTCATCTTTGGATTTCTTAGAGCTGAGCTTTCCAGTGTGGTAGCCACTAACCAAATGTGTCTATTTATGATTAATTTAGTTCAAACAATAATTAACTCATTCTATTAAACAATGCAAAAAACACACACTTGCTTGGTCACACTAGCCATGTTTCAAGTGTGTCTGTAACATCTGGAATTTCAGGTTGGTAAGGTTGACGGTGAAAGCTATAAATGGGTCTATAGAAGTGAGGGGTCGAAAGGTGATTTTCTCAGCATCTCTCCCTCATTTGAATTTTTCAACTGTGATCAATATCTTATTGAAGGACTCTGTCTGCACAGAGCACAGGGGAGGTCTGAGAACCTGGAGGGAAGACCAGGGGGATGCTGTGTGAGCCAGCAAGTCGAGTAGGAGAAATGGGTGGGTCAACTTGTATAATAACTTTATGCTCATGGTTGTGTTTGTATTGAATGCATCGTGGAGAGCATACATAACAGCGTTGCTGATGACGATTCACGTAGCGGACAACTCTCAGGTAGGATCTAAAGTGAGACAATTCCTAGAACACTTGGGTTCCACCCGGTTCTTTAGAAACTAAGGAAGGTGAATATGAAATCAGGAAGAAGAGGGAAATATGTGTAGAATTCTGATTTGTTCTTTCCAAATTTTAATGATATAATAGAGTTATGGTGTCCATGTCCTTTGACTGTACTGTGCTTATAGTCATCTTTTGTTGCTTTGCCATTTCAGAAATTTTCTTTCTCACAAGACTGCTCTTTCATTGCTTTTTCACTGCCAAAGATGAAAGGTTCATTTCTGTTTGGTATCTGGAGGGTATTTTGCACCAGGGATTTTGGTTTCCTTTTTACATTCACGTATGATGGCCATATCCTAGTGGGAACAAAACTCTCATAATCACTTGACACTGGAGAACAAGTTCTTATAGTGAGTGTCAGGTGGAGGATGAGACTTGAACTCTCCCCTCTACACTTTCAGGACTTGTAGCTTCACCTTAGGTTTATCCTCACTGTTTATTCCTCATGGAAAGGGCGCTCCCAGAGGTGGATGAGTCAGAGAACACATGCTTTGGGATCACTGCATGTGCTCAGTCTCCTCATTTCAGCCTCAGCACCTCCCAAGGCTGATGTGCTGACATGCTTCCATTTGAGAGGGCTCCACGTCCAGCTGCCCCTAAAGACCCTTCATGGCCGGCAGGAATTCTAGAGGACTGTGTGAAGGGGCTGCTGGGCTCGCTTCACACACTGGCTCTCACAGCCCTGCTAACCTGGTCTCCTGGGATTGACCAGGCCCAGGACAAAGACTCAGGGCAGCAGGACCCAGGGTCACTGCTCTTCTTACAACCCACTGCTCCATCCGGACAGCCCTGCCCCTGCTCCCCACACTCCCGTCCTGCCCACCCTGTGACCTTTCCTCAGGCCTGCCTTGGTCTTATCCTTCCCAGTTCTTCCAAGGCTGGGGTAAACCCTGGCAGGTGCTGTGTGTTTAGGAGGCTTCCCCTGCTGTAGAACTTTTGTTTCAGTATTCCAGACTAAGGGAATTGGGACAAGTTACTTTTAACTGTAATATTGCTTTCATCCTCTCTAAGGGGCTAAGAGACTTACAGAGTTGTTTTGAAGTACCTAAGGTTAGCTCTGGCACAGGACACTTACTTCTTTTGTGAAGTTGGTTGCATATCTAGGCTATTGTGGAGAATGCTGCAATGAACCTAAGTTCAACTCATTGTGATACTGATTTAATTTCCTTTGGATATATACCCAGAACTGTGATTGCTGAATCATATATTTCTGTTTATAATTTTATAAGGAATCCCCATACTCTTTTTCATAATAGCTGCACCATTTTACATTCCCACAGGCAGTGTACAAATTTTCCAATACCCCACATCTTGGCCTTGACTTGTGGGCTCTAGAGCACATGCTTAGTAGTTGTGGTGCACGGGCTTAGTTGCTCCATGGCTGGATTCTTAGTGAACAAAACTGGGTTTCAGCATGCCTACTACTGGGTCAATTACAACTTCATTTAATAAGAAATCTCATCCCTTAGTAGGTCTCATAGCATTCTGAATGGTTATGATACATCTCTCTGCCACTTCCCTCATTCTAACTGTTTCCTATTAGAGTCTCGGGATGAGTCCTCCCCCCTTACCTGAAGCACTTAGTGCTAGGCAGGCCTCCTTCTTTTTGCAGGGAGCCCATGCTTGTACCCACATGCCACACCCAGTTCTGGAGGAGTCCGAGAAAGAAGGAGCCTTCAGGAGTAGATGGAGGAAATTCACTCCACCTTTCTCCTTTGAGGCTAATATTCACTATCGGATTCTGTGCTAAGGAAACGAAATGTCCTTCTCCTGTGGAAAGTCTGTCTTCCATCACTTGTGCCGGCCCTGTTTCTGTGTGCTGGGCAAGAAACACTGCGTACAGTGAAGACAGAACCAAGAGATCTACCCCAGGGATTGAGCTCAGGGTGGGCACTGACTCCCTTCCCAGGAGGGCGGAGAGGAGGTTGTGCTTTGCAAGGTGGGACAGAGAAACCAAGCAGTGTGACAAGAGCATCTCCACTCATGTTGCTGTGCAAACTGCCAGATGAAGTAGGTTCTTGGTATTTTCTGAAGGCTTTTGCAAGCAAACAAGACTGGGAGTAAAGTGAATTAAAACATGGAAAGGTATATATAAAATTCTTTTTCGATAGTGAGTCCTTTGAGAAATACATACTTTAATAGAATATGATTGCCTTATATGTGTCAATATTTTCCCCACCAAAGAAAACACTGAAAATGCTTGATTGTAAAATGTCACTTGTTTACCCAAGAGACTGTCTATGAGTAAAGTTGTTCTAGAAATCCTCAATCCCTAGGTCGTAGTTTGCTGATGGTGCTGAGGGGAACCCTGGTGTGCGATTCAGTGCCTGCTACTCACAGGGAGGCTCTTAAGAACGCAGAGACCCGTCCAGTGGACCCCACGTGTGAGGACAGGATTGGAGCCTCGGGCTGGACTTGAAGAGGGAAATGCTTTAGAGAAGTGGAAGGAGATACAGGAAGGGCACCTGAGCCATGGGGAGTCAGGGGTGGTTGGTTTAGAGATCAAGGAAAAGTGTACACCTGAGCACAGCCTGGGCCACACTTAGGATGCTATTGGCACTTCTGGTTGAATGGGGAAGAGAAAGGACATCCCCCTCTTGCTGGAGTGAACTCTGGAGAGATGTCTTCTTTAAAGCCTGGGGAGAGGAGCTTCTCTCCCATTATCTCCTGATACCTGTGTACACTCGAGACCCTTCCTCCTTTCTTCTTTCCCTCTGTTGACTCCCTTTCCTTATTTTTCTTCTTTTTTCCCCTTTTTCCACTTGGTATTTATTTTACATATGTATATTTTATTGTTGTAAAAGTACACATACGATGAAATCCAACGTCTTAACAAGTTTTGAAATGTCCAGTCAGTCCTGTTGACTACATGCACCTTGTTGTACAGCATGTGTCTAGAACTTTTCCATTTTGAAATAACACATTCTAACCATTGAACAGAGACTTCCCATGTCAACCTCCTGCCAGCTCTTGGAACCACCCTTCTACTCTCTGCTTCTCTGAGTTTTCTTTCAGTTATTGACCTTCCGTGACTGGCTTATTTCACTCTTACAAATGTCCTCCAAGTTCTTTCGTGTTGCTGCAAATGGCAGGATTTCCTTCTTTTTCAAAGACTGAATGACATTCCACTGTATGTGTACACCACATTTTCTTTATTAATTCATCTTCCCATGGACACTAGGCAGTTTTCCTATGTTGTGTATTGTGTATAATGCTGCAATGGACATGAGATTGTAGATATCTCTTGGACATTCTTGTTTTATCTCCTTTGTATATAAACCTAAATGAGTGATTGCTGGATTTTATGAGAGTTCTCTTAATAATTTTTGGGGGACCTCCATTCTGTTTTCCATAATGGCTACACCATTTTACATTACTACAGGGTACAAAACAGGGTACAGAAGTTCCACTTCTTCACATCTTTGCCAGCATCCATTAATTTTCTTTGTTTTCTTCTTTTTCTTTCTTTTTTTTTTCTTTTGTTTGCAGTACACGGGCCTCTCATTGTTGTGAGGTCTCCCGTCGCGGAGCACAGGCGCCAAACGCACAGGCTCAGCGGCCATGGTTCATGGGCCAAGCCGCTCAGCGGCATGTGGGATCCTCTCAAACCGGGGCACGAACATGTGTCCCCTGCATCAGCAGGCGGACTCTCAACCACTGTGCCACCAGGGAAGCCCTAATTGTCTTTTTATAATACACATTCTAACAGGTGTGAGTGATATCTCCTTGTGGCTTGATTTCCATTTCCCTGATGCTTAGCGATGTTGAGCAAATTTTCATATGTAGATTGACTACTTGTATGTCTTTATGGAGAAATGTCTAGTGAAGCTTTTTACCCATTTTGGAACTCAGTTATTTGCCCGCTGTTTTTCTGAAATTGCCTTGTAGTAGTTTCTTTTATATTCTGGATATTGGTCCCTTATTCAGATGCAAGTTTTACACATATTTCCTCCCATCCTATAGGTTGCCTTTTCATTCTGTTGATTGTTGAAGAGACTATCCTTTCTTCACTTGGTAATCTTAGAACCTTGGCCAAGATCAGTTGGCCATATATATGTGCGTTTATTTGGCGTCTCTCTATTATATTTCATTGGTCTATCTCACTGTCTTGATGCCAGTAGCAGACTGTTTTGACTACTGTGGCATTGTTATGTGTTTTGAGTTCAGGAAGTGTTAATCTCCATCATTGCTCTTTGCTCTCAAGATTGTTTTATCTACTTGGGTGGGGGGTTCCATATGTATTTTAGGATTCTGTCCGCTTCTATAATAATGACATGGAATTTTGTGTGTTGTTGCGATATATGCGTACATCACTTTCTGGAGTATAGAAATGCCAACAGTATTTAATAATCCAGTCTATGAACGTGGTATGTCATTCCAATTACTTGTCTCTTCTTTAATTTCTTTCCGCAATGTCCTGTAGTTTTCAGTATAGAAAGTTTTCACCTCCTACAGGGCCTTTTCCACTGCCTTCCTGAGGTCTTCTAGAGTCAGCGGTGAGAAGGATGGACTCATGCAGAGAGTGAAATCCCTCCCTCCCCTCTGCACCTACTCTCTGATTATGTCTAATACAGGTGTACTGGGCCATGCCCTTCACCTCTGTCTACAAGTGGGCCCCTTGCTGGGAATTCCTCTTGGATCTGAGTGTTGACTGTACTATTTCAGTGTCCACAAGGACGCTCGCAATGCCTGGCGTGGGTCCAAGAGCCCAAGATATACCTACATACGAATGATCAGATCAGGCCATCAAATTTTCTGCAGTAAAGAACAACCAGGGGAGGGGTGGCTGGTTGCCTCTTTCTCATCTTTGGATTTCTTAGAGCTGAGCTTTCCAGTGTGGTAGCCACTAACCAAATGTGTCTATTTATGATTAATTTAGTTCAAACAATAATTAACTCATTCTATTAAACAATGCAAAAAACACACACTTGCTTGGTCACACTAGCCATGTTTCAAGTGTGTCTGTAACATCTGGAATTTCAGGTTGGTAAGGTTGACGGTGAAAGCTATAAATGGGTCTATAGAAGTGAGGGGTCGAAAGGTGATTTTCTCAGCATCTCTCCCTCATTTGAATTTTTCAACTGTGATCAATATCTTATTGAAGGACTCTGTCTGCACAGAGCACAGGGGAGGTCTGAGAACCTGGAGGGAAGACCAGGGGGATGCTGTGTGAGCCAGCAAGTCGAGTAGGAGAAATGGGTGGGTCAACTTGTATAATAACTTTATGCTCATGGTTGTGTTTGTATTGAATGCATCGTGGAGAGCATACATAACAGCGTTGCTGATGACGATTCACGTAGCGGACAACTCTCAGGTAGGATCTAAAGTGAGACAATTCCTAGAACACTTGGGTTCCACCCGGTTCTTTAGAAACTAAGGAAGGTGAATATGAAATCAGGAAGAAGAGGGAAATATGTGTAGAATTCTGATTTGTTCTTTCCAAATTTTAATGATATAATAGAGTTATGGTGTCCATGTCCTTTGACTGTACTGTGCTTATAGTCATCTTTTGTTGCTTTGCCATTTCAGAAATTTTCTTTCTCACAAGACTGCTCTTTCATTGCTTTTTCACTGCCAAAGATGAAAGGTTCATTTCTGTTTGGTATCTGGAGGGTATTTTGCACCAGGGATTTTGGTTTCCTTTTTACATTCACGTATGATGGCCATATCCTAGTGGGAACAAAACTCTCATAATCACTTGACACTGGAGAACAAGTTCTTATAGTGAGTGTCAGGTGGAGGATGAGACTTGAACTCTCCCCTCTACACTTTCAGGACTTGTAGCTTCACCTTAGGTTTATCCTCACTGTTTATTCCTCATGGAAAGGGCGCTCCCAGAGGTGGATGAGTCAGAGAACACATGCTTTGGGATCACTGCATGTGCTCAGTCTCCTCATTTCAGCCTCAGCACCTCCCAAGGCTGATGTGCTGACATGCTTCCATTTGAGAGGGCTCCACGTCCAGCTGCCCCTAAAGACCCTTCATGGCCGGCAGGAATTCTAGAGGACTGTGTGAAGGGGCTGCTGGGCTCGCTTCACACACTGGCTCTCACAGCCCTGCTAACCTGGTCTCCTGGGATTGACCAGGCCCAGGACAAAGACTCAGGGCAGCAGGACCCAGGGTCACTGCTCTTCTTACAACCCACTGCTCCATCCGGACAGCCCTGCCCCTGCTCCCCACACTCCCGTCCTGCCCACCCTCTGACCTTTCCTCAGGCCTGCCTTGGTCTTATCCTTCCCAGTTCTTCCAAGGCTGGGGTAAACCCTGGCAGGTGCTGTGTGTTTAGGAGGCTTCCCCTGCTGTAGAACTTTTGTTTCAGTATTCCAGACTAAGGGAATTGGGACAAGTTACTTTTAACTGTAATATTGCTTTCATCCTCTCTAAGGGGCTAAGAGACTTACAGAGTTGTTTTGAAGTACCTAAGGTTAGCTCTGGCACAGGACACTTACTTCTTTTGTGAAGTTGGTTGCATATCTAGGCTATTGTGGAGAATGCTGCAATGAACCTAAGTTCAACTCATTGTGATACTGATTTAATTTCCTTTGGATATATACCCAGAACTGTGATTGCTGAATCATATATTTCTGTTTATAATTTTATAAGGAATCCCCATACTCTTTTTCATAATAGCTGCACCATTTTACATTCCCACAGGCAGTGTACAAATTTTCCAATACCCCACATCTTGGCCTTGACTTGTGGGCTCTAGAGCACATGCTTAGTAGTTGTGGTGCACGGGCTTAGTTGCTCCATGGCTGGATTCTTAGTGAACAAAACTGGGTTTCAGCATGCCTACTACTGGGTCAATTACAACTTCATTTAATAAGAAATCTCATCCCTTAGTAGGTCTCATAGCATTCTGAATGGTTATGATACATCTCTCTGCCACTTCCCTCATTCTAACTGTTTCCTATTAGAGTCTCGGGATGAGTCCTCCCCCCTTACCTGAAGCACTTAGTGCTAGGCAGGCCTCCTTCTTTTTGCAGGGAGCCCATGCTTGTACCCACATGCCACACCCAGTTCTGGAGGAGTCCGAGAAAGAAGGAGCCTTCAGGAGTAGATGGAGGAAATTCACTCCACCTTTCTCCTTTGAGGCTAATATTCACTATCGGATTCTGTGCTAAGGAAACGAAATGTCCTTCTCCTGTGGAAAGTCTGTCTTCCATCACTTGTGCCGGCCCTGTTTCTGTGTGCTGGGCAAGAAACACTGCGTACAGTGAAGACAGAACCAAGAGATCTACCCCAGGGATTGAGCTCAGGGTGGGCACTGACTCCCTTCCCAGGAGGGCGGAGAGGAGGTTGTGCTTTGCAAGGTGGGACAGAGAAACCAAGCAGTGTGACAAGAGCATCTCCACTCATGTTGCTGTGCAAACTGCCAGATGAAGTAGGTTCTTGGTATTTTCTGAAGGCTTTTGCAAGCAAACAAGACTGGGAGTAAAGTGAATTAAAACATGGAAAGGTATATATAAAATTCTTTTTCGATAGTGAGTCCTTTGAGAAATACATACTTTAATAGAATATGATTGCCTTATATGTGTCAATATTTTCCCCACCAAAGAAAACACTGAAAATGCTTGATTGTAAAATGTCACTTGTTTACCCAAGAGACTGTCTATGAGTAAAGTTGTTCTAGAAATCCTCAATCCCTAGGTCGTAGTTTGCTGATGGTGCTGAGGGGAACCCTGGTGTGCGATTCAGTGCCTGCTACTCACAGGGAGGCTCTTAAGAACGCAGAGACCCGTCCAGTGGACCCCACGTGTGAGGACAGGATTGGAGCCTCGGGCTGGACTTGAAGAGGGAAATGCTTTAGAGAAGTGGAAGGAGATACAGGAAGGGCACCTGAGCCATGGGGAGTCAGGGGTGGTTGGTTTAGAGATCAAGGAAAAGTGTACACCTGAGCACAGCCTGGGCCACACTTAGGATGCTATTGGCACTTCTGGTTGAATGGGGAAGAGAAAGGACATCCCCCTCTTGCTGGAGTGAACTCTGGAGAGATGTCTTCTTTAAAGCCTGGGGAGAGGAGCTTCTCTCCCATTATCTCCTGATACCTGTGTACACTCGAGACCCTTCCTCCTTTCTTCTTTCCCTCTGTTGACTCCCTTTCCTTATTTTTCTTCTTTTTTCCCCTTTTTCCACTTGGTATTTATTTTACATATGTATATTTTATTGTTGTAAAAGTACACATACGATGAAATCCAACGTCTTAACAAGTTTTGAAATGTCCAGTCAGTCCTGTTGACTACATGCACCTTGTTGTACAGCATGTGTCTAGAACTTTTCCATTTTGAAATAACACATTCTAACCATTGAACAGAGACTTCCCATGTCAACCTCCTGCCAGCTCTTGGAACCACCCTTCTACTCTCTGCTTCTCTGAGTTTTCTTTCAGTTATTGACCTTCCGTGACTGGCTTATTTCACTCTTACAAATGTCCTCCAAGTTCTTTCGTGTTGCTGCAAATGGCAGGATTTCCTTCTTTTTCAAAGACTGAATGACATTCCACTGTATGTGTACACCACATTTTCTTTATTAATTCATCTTCCCATGGACACTAGGCAGTTTTCCTATGTTGTGTATTGTGTATAATGCTGCAATGGACATGAGATTGTAGATATCTCTTGGACATTCTTGTTTTATCTCCTTTGTATATAAACCTAAATGAGTGATTGCTGGATTTTATGAGAGTTCTCTTAATAATTTTTGGGGGACCTCCATTCTGTTTTCCATAATGGCTACACCATTTTACATTACTACAGGGTACAAAACAGGGTACAGAAGTTCCACTTCTTCACATCTTTGCCAGCATCCATTAATTTTCTTTGTTTTCTTCTTTTTCTTTCTTTTTTTTTTCTTTTGTTTGCAGTACACGGGCCTCTCATTGTTGTGAGGTCTCCCGTCGCGGAGCACAGGCGCCAAACGCACAGGCTCAGCGGCCATGGTTCATGGGCCAAGCCGCTCAGCGGCATGTGGGATCCTCTCAAACCGGGGCACGAACATGTGTCCCCTGCATCAGCAGGCGGACTCTCAACCACTGTGCCACCAGGGAAGCCCTAATTGTCTTTTTATAATACACATTCTAACAGGTGTGAGTGATATCTCCTTGTGGCTTGATTTCCATTTCCCTGATGCTTAGCGATGTTGAGCAAATTTTCATATGTAGATTGACTACTTGTATGTCTTTATGGAGAAATGTCTAGTGAAGCTTTTTACCCATTTTGGAACTCAGTTATTTGCCCGCTGTTTTTCTGAAATTGCCTTGTAGTAGTTTCTTTTATATTCTGGATATTGGTCCCTTATTCAGATGCAAGTTTTACACATATTTCCTCCCATCCTATAGGTTGCCTTTTCATTCTGTTGATTGTTGAAGAGACTATCCTTTCTTCACTTGGTAATCTTAGAACCTTGGCCAAGATCAGTTGGCCATATATATGTGCGTTTATTTGGCGTCTCTCTATTATATTTCATTGGTCTATCTCACTGTCTTGATGCCAGTAGCAGACTGTTTTGACTACTGTGGCATTGTTATGTGTTTTGAGTTCAGGAAGTGTTAATCTCCATCATTGCTCTTTGCTCTCAAGATTGTTTTATCTACTTGGGTGGGGGGTTCCATATGTATTTTAGGATTCTGTCCGCTTCTATAATAATGACATGGAATTTTGTGTGTTGTTGCGATATATGCGTACATCACTTTCTGGAGTATAGAAATGCCAACAGTATTTAATAATCCAGTCTATGAACGTGGTATGTCATTCCAATTACTTGTCTCTTCTTTAATTTCTTTCCGCAATGTCCTGTAGTTTTCAGTATAGAAAGTTTTCACCTCCTACAGGGCCTTTTCCACTGCCTTCCTGAGGTCTTCTAGAGTCAGCGGTGAGAAGGATGGACTCATGCAGAGAGTGAAATCCCTCCCTCCCCTCTGCACCTACTCTCTGATTATGTCTAATACAGGTGTACTGGGCCATGCCCTTCACCTCTGTCTACAAGTGGGCCCCTTGCTGGGAATTCCTCTTGGATCTGAGTGTTGACTGTACTATTTCAGTGTCCACAAGGACGCTCGCAATGCCTGGCGTGGGTCCAAGAGCCCAAGATATACCTACATACGAATGATCAGATCAGGCCATCAAATTTTCTGCAGTAAAGAACAACCAGGGGAGGGGTGGCTGGTTGCCTCTTTCTCATCTTTGGATTTCTTAGAGCTGAGCTTTCCAGTGTGGTAGCCACTAACCAAATGTGTCTATTTATGATTAATTTAGTTCAAACAATAATTAACTCATTCTATTAAACAATGCAAAAAACACACACTTGCTTGGTCACACTAGCCATGTTTCAAGTGTGTCTGTAACATCTGGAATTTCAGGTTGGTAAGGTTGACGGTGAAAGCTATAAATGGGTCTATAGAAGTGAGGGGTCGAAAGGTGATTTTCTCAGCATCTCTCCCTCATTTGAATTTTTCAACTGTGATCAATATCTTATTGAAGGACTCTGTCTGCACAGAGCACAGGGGAGGTCTGAGAACCTGGAGGGAAGACCAGGGGGATGCTGTGTGAGCCAGCAAGTCGAGTAGGAGAAATGGGTGGGTCAACTTGTATAATAACTTTATGCTCATGGTTGTGTTTGTATTGAATGCATCGTGGAGAGCATACATAACAGCGTTGCTGATGACGATTCACGTAGCGGACAACTCTCAGGTAGGATCTAAAGTGAGACAATTCCTAGAACACTTGGGTTCCACCCGGTTCTTTAGAAACTAAGGAAGGTGAATATGAAATCAGGAAGAAGAGGGAAATATGTGTAGAATTCTGATTTGTTCTTTCCAAATTTTAATGATATAATAGAGTTATGGTGTCCATGTCCTTTGACTGTACTGTGCTTATAGTCATCTTTTGTTGCTTTGCCATTTCAGAAATTTTCTTTCTCACAAGACTGCTCTTTCATTGCTTTTTCACTGCCAAAGATGAAAGGTTCATTTCTGTTTGGTATCTGGAGGGTATTTTGCACCAGGGATTTTGGTTTCCTTTTTACATTCACGTATGATGGCCATATCCTAGTGGGAACAAAACTCTCATAATCACTTGACACTGGAGAACAAGTTCTTATAGTGAGTGTCAGGTGGAGGATGAGACTTGAACTCTCCCCTCTACACTTTCAGGACTTGTAGCTTCACCTTAGGTTTATCCTCACTGTTTATTCCTCATGGAAAGGGCGCTCCCAGAGGTGGATGAGTCAGAGAACACATGCTTTGGGATCACTGCATGTGCTCAGTCTCCTCATTTCAGCCTCAGCACCTCCCAAGGCTGATGTGCTGACATGCTTCCATTTGAGAGGGCTCCACGTCCAGCTGCCCCTAAAGACCCTTCATGGCCGGCAGGAATTCTAGAGGACTGTGTGAAGGGGCTGCTGGGCTCGCTTCACACACTGGCTCTCACAGCCCTGCTAACCTGGTCTCCTGGGATTGACCAGGCCCAGGACAAAGACTCAGGGCAGCAGGACCCAGGGTCACTGCTCTTCTTACAACCCACTGCTCCATCCGGACAGCCCTGCCCCTGCTCCCCACACTCCCGTCCTGCCCACCCTCTGACCTTTCCTCAGGCCTGCCTTGGTCTTATCCTTCCCAGTTCTTCCAAGGCTGGGGTAAACCCTGGCAGGTGCTGTGTGTTTAGGAGGCTTCCCCTGCTGTAGAACTTTTGTTTCAGTATTCCAGACTAAGGGAATTGGGACAAGTTACTTTTAACTGTAATATTGCTTTCATCCTCTCTAAGGGGCTAAGAGACTTACAGAGTTGTTTTGAAGTACCTAAGGTTAGCTCTGGCACAGGACACTTACTTCTTTTGTGAAGTTGGTTGCATATCTAGGCTATTGTGGAGAATGCTGCAATGAACCTAAGTTCAACTCATTGTGATACTGATTTAATTTCCTTTGGATATATACCCAGAACTGTGATTGCTGAATCATATATTTCTGTTTATAATTTTATAAGGAATCCCCATACTCTTTTTCATAATAGCTGCACCATTTTACATTCCCACAGGCAGTGTACAAATTTTCCAATACCCCACATCTTGGCCTTGACTTGTGGGCTCTAGAGCACATGCTTAGTAGTTGTGGTGCACGGGCTTAGTTGCTCCATGGCTGGATTCTTAGTGAACAAAACTGGGTTTCAGCATGCCTACTACTGGGTCAATTACAACTTCATTTAATAAGAAATCTCATCCCTTAGTAGGTCTCATAGCATTCTGAATGGTTATGATACATCTCTCTGCCACTTCCCTCATTCTAACTGTTTCCTATTAGAGTCTCGGGATGAGTCCTCCCCCCTTACCTGAAGCACTTAGTGCTAGGCAGGCCTCCTTCTTTTTGCAGGGAGCCCATGCTTGTACCCACATGCCACACCCAGTTCTGGAGGAGTCCGAGAAAGAAGGAGCCTTCAGGAGTAGATGGAGGAAATTCACTCCACCTTTCTCCTTTGAGGCTAATATTCACTATCGGATTCTGTGCTAAGGAAACGAAATGTCCTTCTCCTGTGGAAAGTCTGTCTTCCATCACTTGTGCCGGCCCTGTTTCTGTGTGCTGGGCAAGAAACACTGCGTACAGTGAAGACAGAACCAAGAGATCTACCCCAGGGATTGAGCTCAGGGTGGGCACTGACTCCCTTCCCAGGAGGGCGGAGAGGAGGTTGTGCTTTGCAAGGTGGGACAGAGAAACCAAGCAGTGTGACAAGAGCATCTCCACTCATGTTGCTGTGCAAACTGCCAGATGAAGTAGGTTCTTGGTATTTTCTGAAGGCTTTTGCAAGCAAACAAGACTGGGAGTAAAGTGAATTAAAACATGGAAAGGTATATATAAAATTCTTTTTCGATAGTGAGTCCTTTGAGAAATACATACTTTAATAGAATATGATTGCCTTATATGTGTCAATATTTTCCCCACCAAAGAAAACACTGAAAATGCTTGATTGTAAAATGTCACTTGTTTACCCAAGAGACTGTCTATGAGTAAAGTTGTTCTAGAAATCCTCAATCCCTAGGTCGTAGTTTGCTGATGGTGCTGAGGGGAACCCTGGCGTGCGATTCAGTGCCTGCTACTCACAGGGAGGCTCTTAAGAACGCAGAGACCCGTCCAGTGGACCCCACGTGTGAGGACAGGATTGGAGCCTCGGGCTGGACTTGAAGAGGGAAATGCTTTAGAGAAGTGGAAGGAGATACAGGAAGGGCACCTGAGCCATGGGGAGTCAGGGGTGGTTGGTTTAGAGATCAAGGAAAAGTGTACACCTGAGCACAGCCTGGGCCACACTTAGGATGCTATTGGCACTTCTGGTTGAATGGGGAAGAGAAAGGACATCCCCCTCTTGCTGGAGTGAACTCTGGAGAGATGTCTTCTTTAAAGCCTGGGGAGAGGAGCTTCTCTCCCATTATCTCCTGATACCTGTGTACATTCGAGACCATTCCTGCTTTCTTCTTTCCCTCTGTCGACTGCCTTTCCTTATTTTTCTTCTTTTTTCCCCTTTTTCCACTTTGTATTTATTTTACATATGTTTATTTTATTGTTGTAAAAGTACACATACGATGAAATCCAACGTCTTAACAAGTTTTGAAATGTTCAGGCAGTCCTGTTGACTACATGCACCTTGTTGTACAGCATGTGTCTAGAACTTTTCCATTTTGCAAATAACACATGCTAACCATTGAACAGAGACTTCCCATGTCAACCTCCTGCCAGCTCTTGGAACCCCCCTTCTACTCTCTGCTTCTCGGAGTTTTCTTTCAGTTTTTGACCTTCTGTGACTGGCTTATTTCACTCTTACAAATGTCCTCCAAGTTCTTTCGTGTTGCTGCAAATGGCAGGATTTCCTTCTTTTTCAAAGACTGAATGACATTCCACTGTATGTATACACCACATTTTCTTTATTAATTCATCTTCCCATGGACACTAGGCAGTTTTCCTTTGTTGTGTATTGTGTATAATGCTGCAGTGGACATGAGATTGTAGATATCTCTTGGACATTCTTGTTTTATCTCCTTTGTATATAAACCTAAATGAGTGATTGCTGGATTTTATGATACTTCTCTTAATAATTTTTGGGCGGCCTCCATTCTGTTTTCCATAATGGCTACACTATTTTCCATAACTACAGGGTACAAAACAGGGTATAGAAGTTCCACTTCTTCACATCTTTGCCAGCATCCATTAATTTTCTTTCTTTTTTCTTTTTTCTTTTTTTTTTTTTTTTGCAGTACACGGGCCTCTCATTGTTGTGGGCTCTCCCGTTTCAGAGCACAGGCTCCAAACACTCAGGCTCAGCAGCCATGGCTCATGGGCCCAGCCGCTCAGTGGCATGTGGGATCCTCCCAGACTGGGGCACGAACACATGTCGCCTGAATCGGCAGGCGGACTCTCAACTACTGTGCCACCAGGGAAGCCCTAATTGTCTTTTTATAATACACATCCTAACAGGTGTGAGTGATATCTCCTTGTGGCTTAATTTCTATTTCCCTGATGCTTAGCGATGTAGAGCAAATTTTCATATGTAGATTGACCACTTGTATGTCTTTATGGAGAAATGTCTAGTGAAGCTTTTTACCCATTTTGAAACTCAGTTATTTGCCTGCTGTTTTTTTGAAATTGACTTGTAGTAGTTTCTTATATATTCTGGATATTGGTCCCTTATTCAGATACAAAGTTTACACATATTTCCTCCCATCCTATAGGTTGCCTTTTCATTCTGTTGATTGTTGAAGATACTATCCTTTCTTCACTTGGTAACCTTAGAACCTTGGCCAAGGTCAGTTGGCCATATATATGTGCGTTTATTTGGGTTCTCTCTCTTATATTTCATTGGTCTATCTCACTGTCTTGATGACAGTAGCAGACTGTGTTGACTACTGTGGCATTGTTATGTGTTTTGAGTTCAGGAAGTGTTAATCTCCATTATTGCTCTTTGCTCTTAAGATTGTTTTATCTACTTGTGGGGGTTCCATATGTATTTTAGGATTCTGTCCACTTCTATAATAATGACATGGAATTTTGTGGGTTGTTGTGATATATGTGTACATCCCTTTATGTAGTATAGAAATGCCAATAGTATTTAATAATCCAGTCTATGAACATGGTATGTCATTCCCTTTACTTGTCTCTTCTTTAATTTCTTTCCGCAATGTCCTGTAGTTTTCAGTATACAAATTTTTCACCTCCTACGGGGCCTTTTCCACTGCCTTCCTCAGGTCTTCTAGATTCAGTGGTGTGAACGATGGACTCACGGAGAGAGTGAAATCCCTCCCTCCCCTCTGCACCTACTCTCTGATTATGTGTAATACAGGTGTACTGGGCCATGCCCTTCACCTCTGTCTACAAGTGGGCCCCTTGCTGGGAATTCCTCTTGGATCTGAGAGTTGACTGTACTATTTCAGTGTCCACAAGGACTCTCCCAATGCGTGGCGTGGGTCCAAGAGCCCAAGATATACCTACATACGAAGGATCAGATCAGGCCATCAAATTTTCTGCAGTAAAGTACAACCAGGGGAAGGGTGGCTGGTTGCCTCTTTCTCGTCTTTGGATTTCTTAGAGCTGAGCTTTCCAGTGTGGTAGTCACGAACCAAATGTGTCTATTTATAATTAATTTAGTTCAAACAATAATTAACTCATTCTATTAAAAAATGCACAAAACACACAATTGCTTGGTCATACTAGCCATGTTTCAAGGGTGTCTGTAACATCTGGAATTTCAGGTTGGTAAGGTTGACGGTGAAAGCTATAAATGGGTCTATAGAAGTGAGGGGTCGAAAGGTTATTTTCTCAGCATCTCTCCGTCATTTGAAATTTTCAACTGTGATCAAGATCTTATTGAAGGACTCTGTCTGCACAAAGCACAGGGTTGGTCTGAGAACCTGGAGGAAAGACCAGGGGGATGCTGTGTGAGCCAGCAAGTTGAGTAGGAGAAATGGGTGGGTCAACTTGTATAATAACTTTATGCTCATGGTTGTGTTTGTACAGAATGGATCGTGGAGAGCATACATAGCAGTGCTGCTGATGACGATTCACGTAGGGAACAACTCTCAGGTAGGATCTAAAGGGAGACAATTCCTAGAACACTTGGGTTCCACCCGGTTCTTTAGAAACTAAGGAAGGGGAATATGAAATCAGGAAGAAGAAGGAAATATGTGTAGAAATCTGATTTGTTCTTTCCAAATTAATGATATAATAGAGTTATTGTGTCCATGTCCTTTGACTGTACTGTGCTTATAGTCATCTTTTCTTGCTTTGCCATTCAGAAATTTTCTTTCTCACAAGACTACTCTTTCATTGCTTATTCACTGCCAAAGATGAATGGTTCGTTTCTGTTTGGTACCTAGAGGGTATTTTGCACCAGGGATTTTGGTTTCCTTTTTACATTCACGTATGATGGCCATATCCTAGTGGGAACAAAAGTCTCATAGTCAATTGACACTGGAGAACAAGTCCTTATATTTAGTGTCAGGTGGTGGATGAGACTAGAACTCTCTCCCTCTACACTTTCAGGACTTGTAGCTTCATCTTACGTTTGTCCTCACTGTTTATTCCTCATGGAAAATGCGCTCCCGGAGGTGGATGAGTCACAGAACACATGCTTTGGGATCACTGCATGTGCTCAGTCTCCTCATTTCAGCCTCAGCACCTCCCAAGGCTGCTGTGCTGACATGCTTCCGTTTGAGAGGGCTCCACGTCCAGCTGCCCCTAAAGACCCATCATGCCCGGCAGCAATTCTAGAGGACTGTGTGAAGGGGCTGCTGGGCTTCTTCACACACTGGCTCTCACAGCCCTGCTAACCTGGTCTCCTGGAAGTGACCAGGCCCAGGGCAGAGACTCAGGGCAGCAGGACCCAGGGTCACTGCTCTTCTTACAACCCACTGCTCCATCCGGCCAGCCCTGCCCCTGCTCCCCACACTCCAGTCCTGCCTACCCTCTGACCTTTCCTCAGGCCTGCCTTGGTCTTATCCTTCCCAGTTCTTCCAAGGCTGGGGTAAACCCTGTCAGGTGCTGTGTGTTTATAAGGCTTCCTCTGCTGTAGAATTTTGTTTCAGTATTCCAGACTAAGGGAATTGGAACAAGTTACTGTTAACTCTAATATTGCTTTCATCCTCTCTAAGGGGCTAAGAGACTTACGGACTTGTTTTGAAGTACCTAAGGTTAGCTCAGGCACAGGACACTTACTTCTTTTGTGAAGTTGGTTGCATATCTAGGCCATTTTGGAGAATGCTGCAATGAACCTAAGTTCATCTCATTGTGATATTGATTTAATTTCCTTTGGCTATATACCCAGAACTGTGATTGCTGAATCATATGATATTTCTGTTTATAATTTTATAAGGAACCCCCATACTCTTTTTCATAATAGCTGCACCATTTCACATTCCCACCAGCAGTGTACAATGTTTCCAATTCCCGACATCTTGGACTTGACCTGTGGGATCTAGAGCACAGGCTTAGTAGTTGTGCACGGGATTAGTTGCTCCATGGGTGGATTCTTAGTGAACAAAACGTGGTTTCAGTATGCCTACTACTGGGCCAATTACAACTTCATTTAATAAGAAATCTCATCTCTTAGTACGTCTCATAGCATTCTAAATGGTTTTGATACATCTCTCTGCCACTTCCCTCATTCTAACTGTTGCCTATTAGAGCCTCGGGATAAGTCCTCCCCTTTTACCTGAAGCAACTAGTGCTAGGGAGTCCTCCTTCATTTTGCAGGGAGCCCGTGCTTGTACCCATATGCCACACCCAGTTCTGGAGGATTCCAAGAAAGAAGGAGCCTCCAGGAGTAGATGGAGGAAATTCACTCCACCTTTCTCCTTTGAGGCTAATATTCACTATCAGATTCTGTGCTAAGGGAACGAAATGTCCTTCTCCTGTGGAAAGTCTGTCTTCCATCACTTGTGCCGGCCCTGTTTCTGTGTGCTGGGCAAGAAACGCTGCGTACAGTGAAGACAGAACCAAGAGATCTACCCCAGGGATTGAGCTCAGGGTGGGCACTGACTCCCTTCCCAGGAGGGCGGAGAGGAGGTTGTGCTTTGCAAGGTGGGACAGAGAAACCAAGCAGTGTGACAAGAGCATCTCCACTCATGTTGCTGTGCAAACTGCCAGATGAAGTAGGTTCTTGGTATTTTCTGAAGGCTTTTGCAAGCAAACAAGTCTGGGAGTAAAGTCAATTAAAACATGGAAAGTTATATATAAATTTTTTTTTCGATAGGAGTCCTTTGAGAAATACATACTTTAATAGAATATGATTGCCTTATATGTGTCAATATCTTCACCACCAAAGAAAAAACAGAAAATGCTTGATTGTAAAATGTCACTTGTTTACCCAAGAGACTGTGTATGAGTAAAGTTGTTCTAGAAATCCTCAATCCCTAGGTCATAGTTTCCTGATGGTGCTGAGTGAAACCCTGGTGTGTGATTCAGTGCCTGCTACGCACAGGGAGGCTCTTAAGAACTTAGAGACGCGCCCAGTGAACCCCACGTGTGAGGACAGGATTAGAGCCTCAGGCTGGACTTGAAGAGGGGAATGCTTTAGAGAAGTGGAAGGAGATAAAGGAAGGGCACCTGAGCCATAGGGAGTCAGGGGTGTTTGGTTTAGAGACCAAGGAAAAGTGTACACCTGAGCACAGCCTGGGCCACACTTAGGATGCTATTGGCGCTTCTGGTTGAATGGGGAAGAGAAAGGACATGCCCCTCTTGCTGGAGTGAACTCTGGAGAGATGTCTTCTTTAAAGCCTGGGGAGAGGACCTTCTCTCCCATTATCTCCTGATACCTGTGTACATTCGAGACCCTTCCTGCTTTCTTCTTTCCCTCTGTTGACTCCGGTTCCTTATTTTTCTTCTTTTTTCCCCTTTTTGCACTTTGTATTTGTTTTACATATGTAGATTTTCTTGTTGTAAAGTACACATACAATGAAATCCAACGTCTAAACAAGTTTTCAAATGTTCAGGCAGTCCTGTTGACTACATGCACCTTGTTGTACAGCATGTGCCTAGAACTTTTCCATTTTGCAAATAACACTTGCTAACCATTGAACAGAGACTTCCCATGTCCACCTCCTGCCAGCTCTTGGAACCCCCCTTCTACTCTCTGCTTCTCGGAGTTTTCTTTCAGTTTTTGACCTTCCGTGACTGGCTTATTTCACTCTTACAAATGTCCTCCAAGTTCTTTCGTGTTGCTGCAAATGGCAGGATTTCCTTTTTTTCAAAGACTGAATGACATTCCACTGTAGGTATACACCACATTTTCTTTATTAATTCATCTTCCCATGGACACTAGGCAGTTTTCCTATGTTGTGTAT
Source organism: Mesoplodon mirus (assembly GCF_964341445.2). Taxonomy (NCBI): domain Eukaryota; kingdom Metazoa; phylum Chordata; class Mammalia; order Artiodactyla; family Ziphiidae; genus Mesoplodon; species Mesoplodon mirus. Next base: position 210,677 of record NW_028295299.1, read on the forward strand.
TGTGTATAATGCTGCAATGGACATGAGATTGTTGATATCTCTTGGACATTCTTGTTTTATCTCCTTTGTATATAAACCTAAATGAGTGATTGTGGATTTTATGATAGTTCTCTTAATAATTTTGGGGGGACCTCCATTCTGTTTTCCATAATGGCTACACTATTTTCCATTACTACAGGGTACAAAACAGGGTATAGAAGTTCCACTTCTTCACATCTTTGCCAGCATCCATTAATTTTCTTTCTTTTTTCTTGTTTTCTTTTTTTTTTTTTTTTTTTGCATTACACGGACCTCTCATTTTTGTGGGCTCTCCCTTTGCGGAGCACAGGCTCCAAACGCACAGGCTCAGCAGCCATGGCTCATGGGCCCAACCGCTCAGCGGCATGTGGGATCCTCCCAGGCCAGGGCACGAACACTTGTCCCCTGCATCGGCAGGCAGACTCTCAACCACTGTGCCACCAGGGCAGCCCTAATTGTCTTTTTATAATACACATCCTAAGAGGTGTGAGTGATATCTCCTTGTGGCTTGATTTCCATTTCCCTGAGGCTTAGCGATTTTGAGCAAATTTTCATATGTAGATTGACCACTTGTATGTCTTTATGGAGAAATGTCTAGTGAAGCTTTTTACCCATTTTGAAACTCAGTTATTTGCCCGCTGTTTTTCTGTAATTGACTTGTTGTAGTTTCTTATATATTCTGGATATTGGTCCCTTATTCAGATTCAAGGTTTACACTTATTTCTTCCCATCCTATAGGTTGTCTTTTCATTCTGTTGATTGTTGAAGAGACCATCCTTTCTTCACTTGGTAATCTTAGAACCTTGGCCAAGATCAGTTGGCCATATATATGTGTGTTTATTTGGCGTCTCTCTATTATATTTCATTGGTCTATCTCACTGTCTTGATGACAGTAGCAGACTGTTTTGACTACTGTGGCATTGTTATGTGTTTTGAGTTCAGGAAGTGTTAATCTCCATCATTGCTCTTTGCTCTCAAGATTGCTTTATCTACTTGTGGGGTTTCCATATGTATTTTAGGATTCTGTCCACTTCTTTAATAATGTCATGGAATTATATGGGTTGTTGCGATATATGTGTACATTACTTTATGTAGTATAGAAATGCCAACAGTATTTAATAATGCAGTCTATGAATATGGTATGTCATTCCAATTACTTGTCTCTTCTTTAAATTCTTTCCACAATGTCCTGTACTTTTCAGTATACAAATTTTTCACCTTCGATGGGGCCTTTTCCACTGCCTTCCTCAGGTCTTCTAGAGTCAGGGGTGTGAAGGATGGACTCATGAAGAGAGTGAAATCCCTCCCTCCCCTCTGCACCTACTCTCTGATTATGTGTAATACAGGTGTACTTGGCCCTGCCCTTCACCTCTGTCTACAAGTGGGCCCCTTGTTGGGAATTTCTCTTGTATCTGAGTGTTGACTGTACTATTTCAGTGTCCACAAGGACTCTCCCAATGTCTGGCATGGGTTCAAGAGCCAAAGGTATACCTACATACGAATGATCAGATCAGGCCATCAAATTTTCTGCAGTAAAGAACAACCAGGGGAGGGGTGGCTGATTGCCTCTTTCTCATCTTTGGATTTCTTACAGCTGAGCTTTCCAGTGTGGTAGCCACGAACCAAATGTGTCTATTTATAATTAATTTAGTTCAAACAATAATTAACTCATTCTATTAAAAAATGCAAAAGACACACAATTGCTTGGTCACACTAGCCATGTTTCAAGTGTGTCTGTAACATCTGGAATTTCAGGTTGGTAAGGTTGATGGTGAAAGCTATAAATGGGTCTATAGAAGTGAGGGGTCGAAAGGTGATTTTCTCAGCATCTCTCCCTCATTTGAAATTTTCAACTGTGATCAATATCTTATTGAAGGACTCTGTCTGCACAGAGCACAGGGGAGGTCTGAGAACCTGGAGGGAAGACCAGGGGGATGCTGTGTGAGCCAGCAAGTCGAGAAGGAGAAATGGGTGGGTCAACTTGTATAATAACTTTATGCTCATGGTTGTGTTTGTACAGAATGCATGGTGGAGAGCATACATAGCAGTGATGCTGATGACGATTCACGTAGCGAACAACTCTCAGGTAGGATCTAAAGGGAGACAATTCCTAGAACACTTGGGTTCCACCCGGTTCTTTAGAAACTAAGGAGGGTGAATATGAAATCAGGAAGAAGAAGGAAATATGTGTAGAATTCTGATTTGTTCTTTCCAAATTTTAATGATATAATAGAGTTATGGTGTCCATGTCCTTTGACTGTACTGTGCTTATAGTCATCTTTTCTTGCTTTGCCATTCAGAAATTTTCTTTCTCACAAGACTACTCTTTCATTGCTTATTCACTGCCAAAGATGAAAGCTTCGTTTCTCTTTGGTACCTGGAGGGTATTTTGCACCAGGGATTTTGGTTTCCTTTTTACATTCACGTATGATGGCCATATCCTAGTGGGAACAAAGCTCTCATAGTCACTTGACACTGGAGAACAAGTTCTTATAGTGAGTGTCAGGTGGTGGATGAGACTTGAACTCTCTCCCTCTACACTTTCAGGACTTGTAGCTTCACCTTAGTTTTGTCCTCACTGTTTATTCCTCAAGGAAACTGCACTCCCAGAGGTGGATGAGTCACAGAACACATGCTTTGGGATCACAGCATGTGCTCAGTCTCCTCATTTCAGCCTCAGCACCTCCCAAGGCTGATGTGCTGACATGCTTCCATTTGAGAGGGTTCCACGTCCAGCTGCCCCTACAGACGCTTCATGGCCAGCAGGAATTCTAGAGGACTGTGTGATGGGCTGCTGGGCTCGCTTCACACACTGGCTCTCATAGCCCTGCTAACCTGGTCTCCTGGAATTGAAGAGGCCCAGGACAGAGACTCAGGGCAGCAGGACCCAGGGTCACTGCTCTTCTTAAAACCCACTGCTCCATCCGGACAGCCATGACCCTGCTCCCCACACTCCAGTCCTGCCTACACTCGGACCTTTCCTCAGGCCTTCCTTGGGCTTATCCTTCCCAGTTCTTCCAAGGCTTGGGTAAACCCTGGCAGGTGCTGTGTGTTTAGGAGGCTTCCCCTGCTGTAGAACTTTTCTTTCAGTATTCCAGAGTAAGGGAATTGGTTCAAGTTACTTTTAACTCTAATATTGCTTTCATCCTCTCTAAGGGGCTAAGAGACTTATGGAGTTGTTTTGAAGTACCTAAGGTTAGCTCAGGCACAGGACACTTACTTGTTTTGTGAAGTTGGTTGCATATCTAGGCTATTGTGGAGAATGCTGCAATGAACCTAAGTTCATCTCATTGTGATACTGATTTAATTTCCTTTGGCTATATTCCCAGAACTGTGATTGCTGAATCATATGATATTTCTGTTTATAATTTTATAAGGAACCCCCATATTCTTTTTCATAAGAGCTGCACCATTTTACATTACCACCAGCTGTGTACAAAGTTTCCAGTTCCCCACATCTTGGCCTTAAACTGTTAATTTTTTTGTTTTTTTTTTTTTTTTTTTGGCGGTACGCGGGCCTCTCACTGCCGTGGCCTCTCCTGTTGCGGAGCACAGGCTCCGGACGTACAAGCCCAGCGGCCATGGCCCACGGGCCCAGCCTCTCCGCGGCACGCGGGATCTTCCCGGACCGGTGCACGAACTTGTGTCCCTTGCATTGGCAGGCACACTCTCAACCACTGCGCCACTTGCGAAGCCCTATACCATACAGTTTTGATTCCTGTGGCTTTGTAATGTGTTTTGAAGGCAGGAAGTGAGTAGCCTCCATCTATGTTCTTTGTTCTCAGGATTGTTTTCTCTGTTTGGAGTCCTTAGTGTTTCCATATATATTTTAGGATCTTTTTTTTTTTCTGTTTCTTTGAAAATGACATTGGGATTTTGATATGTATTATAATGAATTTATACTTACCTTTGCATAGTGTAGAAATGTCAACAATAATAAGTCTCCAGTCTATGAATATGATATGTCATTTCAATTATTTATTCCTTGTGAAATTATTTCAGCAGTGGTTTGCAGTTTTCAGTGTACAGGCCATTTACCTTCTAAGGGCATTTTGTCCCTTCCTTCCCTGGATTTTTCAGAGGCAGTGGTGAGAAGGCTGGCCTCATGAAATGAGTGAATGTCCCTCCCTCCCTTCTGCACCTGCTCGCCGATTATGTCTAGCACAGGTGCACTGGGCCATGCTCATTACCTCTCCCCTCAAGTGGAACACCTGTCGGGAATTCCTCTAGGATCTGGGAGTTGACATTACTGTTTCAGTGTCCCCAAAGTCTCATGAGTGCCTGGCAAGTGTGCATGAGCCTAGGAAACACCTACAAAGGAATCATCAAATCTGGCCAGCAAACTGCCCTGCAGAAGGTGTTGGGCTGCACCTCTCACGCCTGCAAGCCCTGTACTTGCTCAGCCTCAGGGCTAAGGATAGAGCCCGGAGTCAGGGACAGAGACATTCATGGTTTAATAGATGGGAGATCTTTCACGTCTTAAGCAAAGTGGTCCTGGAGAGACATCCCACTGTAGATAGGCGATGGCAGGCAGAACGCAGCAGCAGCAGTAGCAGCATTCTTCACTCTGGGCGGAATAGGCAGGCTACCAGTTAAAGGGGGAATTGACAGCAGATGGGCTCATCGGTTACCAGGGAAACCTGCAGAGGGACGCATCCCTCTTACCCCTTGGGCTAAATACCTTTACGGGGCAGAGGTTTTTCCTTTGGTAAACCATCAGCAAACAGCCATCTTGAATGGGTAGATATATATATATATATGGAGAGAGAGAGAGAGAGGGATGTGTATTATAGTGTGGTAGCCACTAGCTAGATGTGCCTGTTATAATTTATTTAATTCAATCAATGATTAACTCAGTGTATTAAAATAAAACAAATAAAATATCCGATTAGTCCATCACATTAGTCACATTTTAAATGTATCCATAAGACTTGTAAATTCATATTCGTGTTTCTACAGAATCGACTCTGGATAGCATTTGTGGCCGTGATAAGGAAAAGGATACAGGTAGGAACAACACTTAGGTAGGATCTAATGGCAGAGGGTTCCTGGAACTTTAGGGTTATATCTCCTGCTTTGGAGACTGAGGAAGGTGGATATGAAATCGGAAAGAACAATAAAATATGTGTAGAGTTCTGACTTGTTTTTTTCATATTTGGGTGATACAATAGAGAGAAATTGTGTCCTTAGACGCGACTCTGCTCTATAATCACCTTTTCTTGATTTGCTCATCAAAAATGATCTTTTCCACATGAGCTTCTCTTTCTTGTGCTTGTCACTGCCTAATATGGAAGTTTGTTTTCTGGTTAGCACATCTAGGGTATTGTGCACAGAAGAGTTTGTTTTCTTTTGCATATTGACCTATGATGGACAGAACCTGTGGGTCAAAACTCTCATGGGCCCTTGAAACTTGAGACCAAGTTCTTCTAGAAAGGGTGAGGTGGTAGATGAGAAGTGAACTGTCTCCCCCTGCACTTTCGGGCCTTGTGGCTTCACCTCATATTTGGTGCTCACTGTTAGTTCCTCTTGTAAAGGACAGTCCCAGAGATGGATGAGTCACAGAACACGTGCTCTGGGATCACTGCATGAGCTCCTTGAGCTCATCTCAGCCTCTCCATATCCCCAAGGCTGATGTGCTGACATGCTTCCATTTGAGAGGGGTCCACGTCCAGCTGGCCCTAAAGACCCTTCATGGCCAGCAGGAATTCTAGAGGGCTGTGTGAAGGGGCTGAAGGGCTTCTTCACACCCTTGCTTTCACAGCCCTGCTGACCTGGTCTCCTGGGATTTACCAGGCCCAGGACAGAGACTCAGGGCAGCAGGACCCAGGGTCACTGCTCTTCTTACAACCCACTGCTCCTTCCAGACAGGCCTGCCCTTGCTCCCCACACCCCAGTCCTGCCTACCCTCTGACTTTTCCTCAGGCCTGCCTTGGTCTTATCCTTCCCAGGTCTTCCAAGGCTGTGGTAAACCCTGGCAGGTGCTGTGTGTTTATGAGGCTTCCTCTGCTGTAGAATTTTGTTTTCAGTATTCCAGATTAAGGGAATTGGGACAAGTTACTTTTAACTCTAATATTGCTTTCATCCTCTCTAAGGGGCTAAGAGACTTACGGAGTTGTTTTGAAGTACCTAAGGTTAGCTCAGGCACAAGACCCTTACTTGTTTTGTGAAGTTGGTTGCATGTTCTTCCCTCAACACAGCTGTTGCCCAGATTTGGTTAATATTCCTTTTCCTCAGAATGAGATGGTGCAGAGATAAATGTTCTAAGCTCTTGACTTCCTAAGTGGAAAAGCCAAACTGAGAACCCAGGGGTGGGTCCCAATATGGATGCTCTGGATCGCTGACCTGCATTTACCACTCAGCCAAGGGACCCTCAGTCATGAAGCAAGAGAGTCCCTGCATCCGTATCCTTGGCTGGAAGTCCTAGCATCTCCAAAGGTCCAGACCTTGCCCATCAGGTGGCCTTAGTGATCACAGAATCCAGGGCAGCTATGGGTGGACTTATCAGTTGACTTTGGCACAGTCATTAATGTGAAATTCACCTCAAGACCTGCATTCTCCTGGTCAGCTCACAGATTCTGAGAGGTGTGAGACCCCACGTATACAGTACAGGTCATATCTGTCAGTGCTGGTGTCATTGCTTAAACAAGGCCAAAAGCAGATAAGAATCAGGGAGCTATTTTATTGTATTGGATAACATTACCATAAGCCATAGCATTGGTCAATTCCTGTAGCCCAAACCCAAGGACTCAAAGTGGAACCTGACTGTTAGCCTATACACTTCTCCTGCACAGCTGGGTTAGAGACAGGCTGTGCTCAGTCCGGGCTCCCTCTTCATAACGAAGTGTCCCACTTATGGAACAGCTCCCTAGAGTATGGACAGCCCCTGACTCAGTGGGCATACATACATTGTATAGAAAACAAAGACTGGGAGAAAAATATGATACGATTGATAGTGGCTGTATCTAAAGGGTAGGATTTCAGTTTTGTCAAATCTTGTGTATTTGAATTTCTTTAAGACAAGTGATTAGTGAATAAATGTAGCATATTTTGTCTAGGATTGAATTCAGTCCTTTAATGGAGGTTGCTGTTAATCAAGTATAAACTATCATACAACAGAAGACATGATAAATGCAGTCGCTGGCATTGTGGATGCTGGGGAAAGAGTGATCTGGGAAAAATCAAGAGACAGTGGCAATGTAGCAGAAGCTCAAAGCTTGGGTCATGGGTCTCTGTCATTGAAACATAGCATGCCTTTTAATGTTTACCATTTTTTAGATCGACCCTTCCCTTCTGATTAGGCTCCCCTTAGCTAGAAAGCCAAAGCTCTATTTTAAGTTCCTTCCTCTTTTCCTTTGCCTTCCTTCATCCCCCAAAGAGGATGGCCCAACACCAGCTCAGCCCACACTTACTAACCTCCCACATCCATACACACCACCCCATGTCCTCATCGAGAAGAAAGCCCCTGAGTAATTCCTGAGCCACAGCACCAGTGTCCTGACAGTTACTCTGTGTCCTTCCAGCTCTCCCTGAGGATGTGGCGGTTGACCTGCACCGTGATAGGACAGAAGAAAAGCCTTCGTGGATCATCAAGGTAAGCTGGATTTTTTCTGGTCTGAGATAGAAATATTGCTTTATTTCTCTTTCAATAGATTTAAGTTATGTATATTTGAGGGTATTCCTTCCAGATACATACAATTCCCTTGGTTGGGAGAATGTGGAGTGAGAGTCTATTACCAACTCATGGAGCCCGATTCCACAGGACATTACAATTGACAGCATCCATTACAGCCTGTAGAGTATGGAGCTCTCTCTCCTGCAGCGATTTTTCTTCTAGGCAAAGAATTCTGTAATTTCCAACCTAAATGGACTTGGAAGTTCCATCCTCCCAGCAAAGTTCTTGCCTTTCAGCCTGAGTAGGTTTGCTCTGTTAACTCTTGCTGGGTTCCCTGGACCACTGTTTCTTATCAGGTTTTCTACTGTCAGCAAATGAACAAAAGACCTCAGCATCACTGTGATCTTATCCTCATAGTGTTTTCTCTTCTGTAATTGCAGGTGGCCTTCACAGAACATGAAAACGGTATGTATTCTGGAATCAGTCACTTGGGGAGGAAGAACTTTGAACATGAGAATGTGGGACATTCTTGCTGGTTTTAGTGTAGAGGGCAAACTGATTCCAAATTTGTGCTGGGAATGAGAGTAGGGGTCCTGGTGATAGAAAGTGTTTTACAAGTAATGGAATCAATTACTATACTCCCAGGAAGAAGCTGCATTACGGTTAGGTGGTGTATGTTTGTATGCATGAGACTGGGTGTGTCTGTATGTGAAATGAGTGGTATGATTCTGTGTTTGTATGTGAAGTTTTTGTGTTGTGTTTCCCTTGATTTATGTTCCCCTAAACATCACTGTTACTGGTGCCAACTTTCTAGAAAATATTCCCATCACCACTGCATCATGAATGGGTATGGATATAAAAGTACATATATTGTACACTTTCAGTGTGTGCATTGATTTTATACCAACTGAGCCTCATTTAACCTGGAAAACAAATCCTATCACCACCCAGGCAAATGTTTACTGGATTCTTTTTTTTTTTGGCTGTTTTGGCTCTTTGTTGCAGTGCGCAGGCTTCTCATTTCGGTGGCTTCTCTTGCTCCAGTGCACGAGCTCTAGGTGCATGGGCTTCAATAGTTGTGGCACATGTTCTCAGTAGTTGTGACTTTCAGGCTCTACGGCACAGGCTTAGTGCATGTGTTGCACGGACATAGTTGCTCCATGGCTGGATTCTTAATGAAAAAAACTGGGTTTCAGCATCCCTATTACTGGGTCAATTACAACTTCATTTAATAAGAAATCTCATCCCTTAGTAGGTCTCATAGCATTCTGAATGGTTATGATACATCTCTCTGCCACTTCCCTCATTCTAACTGTTTCCTATTAGAGCCTCGGGATGAGTCCTCCCCCCTTACCTGAAGCACCTTGTGCTAGGCAGGCCTCCTTTCTTTTGCAGGGAGCCCATGCTTGTACCCACATGCCACACCCAGTTCTGGAGAAGTCCGAGAAAGAAGGAGCCTCCAGGAGTAGATGGAGGAAATTCACTCCACTTTTCTCCTTTGAGGCTAATATTCACTATCAGATTCTGTTCTTAGGAAACGAAATGTCCTTCTCCTGTGGAAAGTTTGTCTTCCATCACTTGTGCCGGCCCTGTTTCTGTGTGCTAGGCAAGAAACACTGCATACAGTGAAGACAGAACCAAGAGATCTACCCCAGGGATTGAGCTCAGGGTGGGCACTGGCTCCCTCTCCAGGAGGGCAGACAGAAGTTTGTGCTTTGCATGGTGGGACAGAGAAACCAAGCAGTGTGACAAGAGCATCTCCACTCATCTTGCTGTGCATACTGCCAGATGAAGTATGTTCTTGGTATTTTCTGAAGGCTTTTGAAAGCAAACAAGTCTGGGAGTAAAGTCAATTAAAACATGGAAAGTTATACTTAAAAATTTTTTTTCGATAGTGAGTCCTTTGAGAAATACATACTTTAATAGAATATGATTGCCTTATATGTGTCAATATTTTCCCCACCAAAGAAAAAATTGAAAATGCTCGATTGTAAAATGTCACTTGTTTACCCAAGAGACTGTGTATGAGTAAAGTTGTTCTAGAAATCCTCAATCCCTAAGTCGTAGTTTGCTGATGGTGCTGAGGGGAACAGTTGTGTGCGATTCAGTGCCTGCTACTCACAGGGAGGCTCTTAAGAACTCAGAGACCCGCCCAATGGACACCACGTGTAAGGACAGGATTGGAGCCTCGGGCTGGACTTGAAGAGAGAAATGCTTTAGAGAAGTGGAAGGAGATACAGGAAGGGCACCTGAGCCATGGGGAGTCAGGGGTTGTTGGTTTAGAGATCAAGGAAAAGTGTACACCTGAGCACAGCCTGGGCCACACTTAGGATGCTATTGGCACTTCTGGTTGAATGGGGAAGAGGAAGGACATCCCCCTCTTGCTGGAGTGAACTCTGGAGAGATGTCTTCTTTAAAGCCTGGGGAGAGGAGCTTCTCTCCCATTATCTCCTGATACCTGTGTACATTCGAGACTCTTCCTGCTTTTTTCTTTCCCTCTGTTGACTCCCTTTCCTTATTTTTCTTCTTTTTCCCCCTTTTTCCACTTTGTATTTATTTTACATATGTGTATTTTATTGTTGTAAAAGTACACATACGATGAAATCCAACGTCTTAACATGTTTTGAAATGTCCAGGCAGTCCTGTTGACTACATGCACCTTGTTGTACAGCATGTGTCTAGAACTTTTCCATTTTGCAAATAACACATTCTAACCATGGAACAGAGACTTCCCATGTCAATCTCCTGCCAGCTCTTTGAACCACCCTTCTACTCTCTGCTTCTCGGAGTTTTCTTTCAGTTTTTAACCTTCTGTGACTGGCTTATTTCACTCTTACAAATGTCCTCCAAGTTCTTTCGTGTTGCTGCAAATGGCAGGATTTCCTTCTTTTCAAAGACTGAATGACATTCCACTGTATGTATACACCACATTTTCTTTATTAATTCATCTTCCCATGGACACTAGGCAGTTTTCCTATGTTGTGTATTGTGTATAATGCTGCAATGGACATGAGATTGTAGATATCTCTTGGACATTCTTGTTTTATCTCCTTTGTATATAAACCTAAATGAGTGATTGCTGGATTTTATGAGAGTTCTCTTAATAATTTTTGGGGGACCTCCAGTCTGTTTTCCATAATGGCTACACCATTTTACATTACTACAGGGTACAAAACAGGGTACAGAAGTTCCACTTCTTCACATCTTGGCCAGCATCCATTAATTTTCTTTCTTTTTTTTTTTTTTTTTTTCTTGCAGTACATGGGCCTCTCTTTGTTGTGGGCTCTCCCGTTGCGGAGCAAAGGCTCCAAACGCACATGCTCAGCGGCCATGGCTCATGGGCCCCGCTGCTCAGCGGCATGTGGGATCCTCCCAGACCTGGGCACGAACATGTGTCCCCTGCATCAGCAGGCGGACTCTCAACCACTGTGCCACCAGGGAAGACCTAATTGTCTTTTTATAATACACATCCTAACGTGTGAGTGATATCTCCTTGTGGCTTGATTTCCATTTCCCTGATGCTTAGCGATGTTGAGAAAATTTTCATATGTAGATTGACCACTTCTATATCTTTATGGAGAAATGTCAAGTGAAGCTTTTTACCCATTTTGAAACTCAGTTATTTGCCCGCTGTTTTTCTGAAATTGACTTGTAGTAGTTTCTTATATATTCTGGATATTGGTCCCTTATTCAGAACAAGGTTTACACATATTTCCTCCCATCCTATAAGTTGCCTTTTCATTCTGTTGATTGTTGAAAAGACTATCCTCTCTTCACTTGGTAATCTTAGAACCTTGGCACAGATCAGTTGGCCATATATATGTGCATTTATTTGGAGTCTCTCTATTATATTTCATTGGTCTATCTCACTGTCTTGATGCCAGTAGCAGACTGTTTTGACTACTGTGGCATTGTTATGTGTTTTGAGTTCAGGAAGTGTTAATCTCCATCATTGCTCTTTGCTCTCAAGATTGTTTTATCTACTTGGGGGTGTGGTTCTGTATGTATTTTTGAATTGTGTCCACCTCAATAATAATGACATGGAATTTTATTTGTTGTTGCGATATATGTGTACATCACTTTCTGTAGTATAGAAATGCCAACAGTATTTAATACTCCAGTCTATGAACATGGTATGTCATTCCAATTACTTGTCTCTTCTATAATTTCTTTCCCAGTATCCTGTAGTTTTCAGTATACAAAGTTTCAGCTCCTACGGGGCCTTTTCACCTGCCTTCCTCAGGTCTTCGAGTTAGTGGTGAGAAGGATTTACTCATGGAGAGAGTGAAATCCCTCCCTCCCCTCTGCAACTTCTCTCTGATTATGTCTAATAAAGGTGTACTTGGCCATGCCCTTCACCTCTGTCTACAAGTCGGCCCCTTGCTGGGAATTCCTCTTGGATCTGAGTGTTGACTGTACTATTTCAGTGTCCACAAGGAATCTCCCAATGCCTGGCGTGGCTCCAAAAGCCCAAGATAAACCTACATACGAATGATCAGATCAGGCCATCAAATTTTCTGCAGTAAAGAACAACCAGGGGAGGGGTGGCTGGTTGGCTCTTTCTCATCTTTGGATTTCTTAGAGCTGAGCTTCCCAGTGTGGTAGCCACTAACCAAATGTGTCTATTTATAATTAATTTAGTTTAAACAATAATCAACTCATTCTATTAAAAATTACAAAGACCACACAATTGCTTGGTCACACTAGCCATGTTTGAAGTGTGTCTGTAACTTCTGGAATTTCAGGTTGGTAAGGTTGACGGTGAAAGTTTTAATTGGTCAATAGAAGTGAGGGGTCGAAAGGTGATTTTCTCAGCATCTCTCCCTCAATTGAAATTTTCAACTATGATCAATATCATATTGAAGGACTCTGTCTGCACAGAGCACAGGGGAGGTCTGAGAAACTGGAGGGAAGACCATGGAGATGCTGTGTGAGCCACCAGGTCGAGTAGGAGAAATGGGTTGGTCAACTTGTATAATAACTTTATTCTTATGGTTGTGTTTGTACAGAATGCATCGTGGAGAGCATACATAGCTGTGATGCTGATGATAATTCACTTAGGGAACAACTCTCAGGTAGGATCTAAAGGGAGACAATTCCTAGAACACTTGGGTTCCACGCGGTTCTTTAGAAACGAAGGAAGGTGAATATGAAATCAGGAAGAAGAAGGAAATATGTGTAGAATTCTGATTTGTTCTTTCCAAATTTTAATGATATAATAGAGTTATTGTGTCCATGTCCTTTGACTGTACTGTGCTTATAGTCATCTTTCCTTTCTTTGCCATTCAGAAATTTTCTTTCTCACAAGACTCCTCTTTCATTGCTTTTTCACTGCCAAAGATGAAAGCTTCGTTTCTGTTTGGTACCTGGAGGGTATTTTGCACCAGGGATTTTGGTTTCCTTTTTACATTCACGTATGATGGCCATATCCTAGTGGGAACAAAACTCTCATAGTCACTTGACACTGGAGAACAAGTTCTTATAGTGAGTGTCAGGTGGAGGATGAGACTTGAACTCTCTCCCTCTACACTTTCAGGACTTGTAGCTTCATCTTACATTTGTCCTCAATGTTTATTCCTCATGGAAAGCGTGCTCCCAGAGGTGGATGAGTCACAGAAAACGTGCTTTGGAATCACTGCATGTGCTCAGTCTCCTCATTTCAGCCTCAGCACCTCCCAAGGCTGATGTGGTGACATGCTTCCATTTGAGAGGGTTCCACGTCCCGCTGCCCTAGACATCCTCCACGGGCGGCAGAAATTCTAGAGGACTGTGTAAAGGGGCTGCTGGGCTTCTTCACACACTTGCTTTCACAGCCCCTCTGACTTGGTCCCCTGGGGTTGACAAGGCCCAGGACAGAGACTCAGGGCAACAGGACCCATGGTCACTGCTCTTCTAACAACCCACTGCTCATTCCAGACAGCCCTGCCCTTGCTCCCCACACCCCAGTCCTATCTACCCTCTGACCTATACTGAGGCCTGCCTTGGTCTTATCCTTCCCAGTTCTTCCAAGGCTGGGGTAAACCCTGGCAGGTGCTGTGTGTTTATGAGGCTTCCTCTGCTGTAGAATTTTGTTTCAGTATTCCAGAATAAGGGAATTGGGACAAGTTACTTTTAACTCTAATATTGCTTTCATCTGCTCTAACGGGCTAAGAGACTTACGGAGTTGTTTTGAAGTACCTAAGGTTAGCTCAGGTACAGGACCCTTAATTGTTTTGTGAAGTTGGTTGCATGTTCTTCCATCAACTCAGCTGTTGCCCAGATTTGGTTAATATTCCTTTTCCTCAGAAGGAGGTGTTGCAGAGATAAATGTTCTAAGCTCTTGACCTCCTAAGTGGAAAAGCCATACTGAGAACACAGGTGTGGGTCCCAATGTGGGTGCTCTGGATCCCTGACCTACACTTACCACTCAGCCAAGCGATCCTCAGTCATGGAGCAAGGGAGTTCCTGCCTCCATATCCTTAGCGGGAAGTCCTAGCATCTCCAAAGGTCCAGACCTTGCCGATCAGGTGGCCTTAGTGGTAACACAATCCAGGGCAGCTATGGGTGGGCTTATCAGTTGACTTTGGCACAGTCATTAATGTGAAATTCACCTCAAGACCTGTATTCTCCTGGTCAGCTACAGATTCTGAGTGGTGTGAGACCCCATGTATACAATACAGGTCATATCTGTCAGTGCTGGTGTCATTGCTTAAACAAGGCCAAAAGCAGATAAGAATCAGGGAGCTATTTATTGTATTGTATAACATTACCATAAGCCATAGCATTGGTCAATTCCTGTAGCCCACACCCAAGGACTCAAATTGGAACCTGACTGTTAGCCTGTACACTTCTCCTGCACAGCTGGGTTAGAGACAGGCTGTGCTCAGTCCGGGCTCCCTCTTCATAACAAAGTGTCCCACTTATGGAACAGCTCCCTAGAGTATGGACAGCCCCTGATTCAGTGGGCATACATACCTTGTATAGAAAACAAAGACTGGGAGAAAAATATGATACGATTGATAGTGGCTGTATCTAAAGGGTAGGATTTCAGTTTTGTCAAATCTTGTGTATTTGATGTTCTTTAAGACAAGTGATTAGTGAATAAATATAGCATATTTTGTCTAGGATTGAATTCAGTCCTTTAATGGAGGTTGCTGTTAATCAAGTATAAAATATCATACAACAGAAGACATGATAAATGCAGTAGCTGGCATTGTGGATGCTGGGGAAAGAGTGATCTGGGAAAAATCAAGAGACAGTGGCAATTTAGCAGAAGCTCAAAAGAGGCAGGATGGGTCATGGGTCTGTGTCATTGAAACAGAGCATGCATTTTAGTGTTTACCATTGTTTAGATCGACCCTTCCCTTCTGATTAGGCTCCCCTTAGCTAGAAAGCCAAAGCTCTGTTTTCATTTCCTTCCTCTTGTCCTTTGCCTTCCTTCTTCCCCCAAAGAGGATGGCCCAACACCAGCTCAGCCCACACTTACTAACCTCCCACATCCATACACACCACCCCATGTCCTCATCGAGAAGAAAGACCCTGAGTAATTGCTGACCACCATCACCAGTGTCCTGACAGTTACTCTGTGTCCCTCCAGCTCTCCCTGAGGATGTGGTGGTTGACGTGCACCATGATAGGACAGAAGAAAAGCCTCCGTGGATCATCAAGGTAAGCTGGATTTTTTCTGGTCTGAGATCGAAATATTGCTTTATTTCTCTTTCAATAGATTTAAGTTATGAATATTTGAGGGTATTCCTTCCAGATACATACAATTCCCTTGGTTGGGAGAATGTGGAGTGAGAGTCTATTACCAACCCTTGGTGCCTGATTCCACAGGACATTAAAATTGACAGCATCCATTACAGCCTGCAGAGAATGGAGCTCTCTCTCCTGCAGCGATTTTTCCTCTAGGCAAAGAATTCTGTAATTTCCAACCTAAATGGACTTGGAAGTCCCATCCTCCCAGCAAAGTTCCTGCCTTTCAGCCTGAGTAGGTTTGCTCTGATAACCCTTGCTAGGTTCCCTGGACCACTGTTTCTTATCAGGTTTTCTACTGTCAGCAAATGAACAAAAGACCTGAGCATCACTGTGATCTTATCCTCATAGTGTTTTCTCTTCTGTAATTGCAGGTGGCCTTCACAGAACGTGAAAACGGTATGTATTCTGGAATCAGTCACTTAGGGAGGAAGAACTTTGAAGATGAGAAAGTGGGACATTCTTGCTGGTTTCAGTGTAGAGGGCAAACTCATTCCAAATTTGTGCTGGGAATGAGAGTAGGGGCCCTGATGATAGAAAGTGATTTACAAGTAATGTGACCAATTACTATAGTCCCAGGAAGAAGCTGTATTACGGTTAGGTGGTGTAGGTTTGTGTGCATGAGACTGGGTGTGTCTGTATGTGAAATGAGTGGTATGATTCTGTGTGTGTTTGTGAGCATTTTGTGTTGTGTTTCGCTTGATTTATGATCCCGTAAACATCACTGTTACTGGTGCCAACTTTCTAAAAAATATTCCCATCAACACTGCATCATGAATGGGTGTGGATATAAAAGTAAATAAACTGTACACTTTCAGGGTGTGCTTTGATTTTATACCAATTGAGCCTCATTTAACCTGGAAAACATATCCTATACAACACAGGCAAATGTTTACATGATTCTTTTTTTTTTTCTTTTGGCTGTGTTGGGTCTTCGTTGCACTGTGCGGGCTTCGCATTTCGGTGGCTACTGTTGTTCCAGACCACGGGCTCTAGGTGCATGGGCTTCAATAGTTGTGGCACGTGGGCTCACTAGTTGTTACTTTCGGGGTCTAGAGCACAGGCTTAGTCGTTGTGGTGCACGGGTTTAGTTACTCCATGGCTGGATTCTTAATGAACAAAACTGGGTTTCATCATCCCTACTACTGGGTCAATTACAACTTCATTTAATAAGAAATCTCATCTCTTAGTACGTCTCATAGCATTCTGAATGTTTATGATATATCTCTCTGCCACTTCCCTCTTTCTAACTGTTTCCTATTAGAGCCTCGGGATGAGTCCTCCCCCCTTAACTGAAGCTCATTGTGCTAGGCATGCCTCCTTCTTTTTGCAGGGAGCCCATGCTTGTACCCACGTGTCACACCCAGTTCTGGAGGCGTCCGAGAAAGAAGGAGCCTCCAGAAGTAGATGGAGGAAATTCACTCCACCTTTCTCCTTTGAGGCTAATATTCACTATCGGATTCTGTGCTAAGGAAACAAAATGTCCTTCGCCTGTAGAAAGTCTGTCTTCCATCACTTGTGCCGACCCTGTTTCTCTGTGTTGGCAAGAAACACTGCATACAGTGAAGACAGAACCAAGAGATCTACCCCAGGGATTGAGCTCAGGGTGGGCACTGGCTCCCTTCCCAGGAGGGTGGACAGGAGGTTGTGCTTTACAAGGTGGGACAGAGAAACCAAGCAGTGTGACAAGAGCATCTCCACTCATGTTGCTGTGCAAACTGACAGATGACGTAGATAGATTCTTGATATTTTCTGAAGGCCTTTGCAAGCAAACAAGTCTGGGAGTAAAGTCAATTAAAACATGGAAACTTATACTTAAAAATTTTTTTTCGATAGTGAGTCCTTTGAGAAATACATACTTTAATAGAATATGTTTGCCGTATATGTGTCAATATTTTCCCCACCAAAGAAAAAACTGAAAATGCTTGACTGTAAAATGTCACTTGTTTACCCAAGAGACTGTCTATGAGTAAAGTTGTTCTAGAAATCCTCAATCCCTAGGTCGTAGTTTCCTGATGGTGCTGAGGGGAACCCTGGTGTGCGATTCAGTGCCTGCTACTCACAGGGAGGCTCTTAAGAACTCAGAGACCCGCCCAGTGGACCCCACGTGTGAGGACAGGATTGCCGCCTCGGGCTGGACGTGAAGAGGGAAATGCTTTAGAGAAGTGGAAGGAGATACAGGAAGGGCACCTGAGCCATGGGGAGTCAGGGGTGGCTGGTTTAGACATCAAGGAAAAGTGTACACCTGAGCACAGCCTGGGCCACACTTAGGATGCTATTGGCACTTCTGCTTGAATGGGGAAGAGAAAGGACATCCCCCTCTTGCTGGAGTGAACTCTGGAGAGATGTCTTCTTTAAAGCCTGGGGAGAGGAGCTTCTCTCCCATTATCTCCTGATACCTGTGTACATTCGAGACCCTTCCTGCTTTCTTCTTTCCCTCTGTTGACTCCCTTTCCTTATTTTTCTTCTTTTTCCCCCTTTTTCCACTTTGTATTTATTTTACATATGTGTATTTTATTGTTGTAAAAGTACACATACGATGAAATCCAACGTCTTAACAAGTTTTTAAATGTCCAGGCAGTCCTGTTGACTACATGCACCTTGTTGTACAGCATGTGTCTAGAACTTTTCCATTTTGAAATAACACATTCTAACTATTGAACAGAGACTTCCCATGTCAACCTCCTGCCAGCTCTTGGAACCACCCTTCTACTCTGCTTCTCGGAGCTTCCTTTCAGTTTTTGAACTTCTGTGACTGGCTTATTTCACTCTTACAAATGTCCTCCAAGTTCTTTCGTGTTGCTGCAAATGGCAGGATTTCCTTCTTTTTCAAAGACTGAATGACATTCCACTGTATGTATACACCACATTTTCTTTATTAATTCATCTTCCCATGGACACTAGGCAGTTTTCCTATGTTGTGTATTGTGTATAATGCTGCAATGGACATCAGATTGTAGATATCTCTTGGACATTCTTGTTTTATCTCCTTTGTATATAAACCTAAATGAGTGATTGCTGGATTTTATGAGAGTTCTCTTAATAATTTTTGGGGGACCTCCATTCTGTTTTCCATAATGGCTACACTATTTTCCATTACTACAGGGTACAAAACAGGGTACAGAAGTTCCACTTCTTCACATCTTTGCCAGCATCCATTAATTTTCTTTCTTTCTGTTTTTTTTTCTTTTTTTTTTGCAGTACCTGGGTCTGTCCTTGTTGTGGGCTCTCCCATTGCAGAGCACAGGCTCCAAATACACAGGATCTGCGTCCATGGTTCATGGGCCCAGCTGCTCAGCGGCATGTGGGATCCTCCCAGACCGGGGCACAAACACGTGTCCCCTGCCTCGGCAGGAGAACTCTCAACCACTGTGCCACCAGGGAAGCCCTATTTGTCTTTTTATAATACACATCGTAACAGGTGTGAGTGATATCTCCGTGTGGCTTGATTTCCATTTCCCTGATGCATAGCGATGTTGAGCAAATTTTCATATGTAGATTGACCACTTGTATGTCTTTATGGAGTAATGTCTAGTGAAGCTTTTTACCCATTTTGAAACTCAGTTATTTGCCCGCTGTTTTTCTGAAATTGACTTGTAGTAGTTTCTTATATATTCTGGATATTGGTCCCTTATTCAGATACCAGGTTTACACATATTTCCTCCCATCTTATAAGTTGCCTTTTCATTCTGTTGATTGTTGAAGAGACTATCCTTTCTTCACTTGGTAATCTTAGAACCTTGGCCAAGATCAGTTGGCCATATATATGTGCATTTATTTGGGGTCTCTCTATTATATTTCATTGGTCTATCTCACTGTCTTGATGCCACTAGCAGACTGTTTTGACTACTGTGGCATTGTTATGTGTTTTGAGTTCAGGAAGTTTCCATCTCCATCATTGCTCTTTGCTCTCAAGATTGTTTTATCTACTTGGGGGTGTGGTTCTGTATGTATTTTAGAATTGTGTCCACCTCAATAATAATGACATGGAATTTTATAGGTTGTTGTGATATATGTGTACATCACTTTATGTCGTATAGAAATGCCAACAGTATTTAATAATCCAGTCTATGAACATGTTATGTCATTCCAATTACTTGTCTCTTCTTTAATTTCTTTCCGCAATGTCCTGTAGTTTTCAGTATACAAATTTTCACCTCCTACGGGGCCTTTTCCACTGCCTTCCTCAGGTCTTCTAGAGTCAGGGGTGAGAAGGATGGACTCATGCAGAGAGTGAAATCCATCCCTCCCCAATGCACCTACTCTCTGATTATGTCTAATACAGGTGTACTGGGCCATGCCCTTCACCTCTGTCTACAAGTGGGCCCCTTGCTGGGAATTCCTCTTGGATCTGAGTGTTGACTGTACTATTTCAGTGTCCACAAGGACTCTCGCAATGCCTGGTGTGGGTCCAAGAGCCCAAGATATACCTACATACGAATGATCAGATCAGGCCATCAAATTTTCTGCAGTAAGGAACAGCCAGGGAACGGTGGCTGGTTGCCTCTTTCTCATCTTTGGATTTCTTAGAGCTGAGCTTTCCAGTGTGGTAGCCACTAACCAAATGTGTCTATTTATAATTAATTTAGTTCAAACAGTAATTAAATCTTTCTATTAAAAAGCGCAAAAAACACACAATTACTTGGTCACACTAGCCATGTTTCAACTGTGTCTGTAACATCTGGAATTTCAGGTTGGTAAGGTTGACGGTGAAAGCTATAAATGGGTTTATAGAAGTAAGGGGTTGAAAGGTGATTTTCTCAGCATCTCTCCCTCATTTGAAATTTTCAACTGTGATCAATATCTTATTGAAGGACTCTGTCTGCACAGAGCACAGGGGAGGTCTGAGAACCTGGAGGGAAGACCAGGGTGATGCTGTGTGAGCCTGCAAGTCAAGTAGGAGAAATGGCTGGGTCAACTTGTATAATAACTTAATGCTCATGGTTGTGTTTGTACACAATGCATGATGGAGAGCATACATAGCAGTGATGCTGATGACGATTCACGTAGGGAACAACTCTCTGGTATGATCTAAAGGGAGACAATTCCTAGAACACTTTGGTTCCACCCGGTTCTTTAGAAACGAAGGAAGGTGAATATGAAATCAGGAAGAAGAAGGAAATATGTGTAGAATTCTGATTTGTTCTTTCCAAATTTTAATGATATAATAGAGTTATTGTGTCCATGTCCTTTGACTGTACTGTGCTTATAGTCATCTTTTCTTGCTTTGCCATTCAGAAATTTTCTTTCTCACAAGACTACTCTTTCATTGCTTTTTCACTGCCAAAAATGAAAGGTTCGTTTCTGTTTCGTACCTGGAGGGTATTTTGAACCAGGATTTTGGTTTCAGTTTTACATTCATGTATGATGGCCATATCCTAGTGGGAACAAAACTGTCATAGTCACTTGACACTGGAGAACACGTTCTTATAGTGAGTCTCAGGTGGTGGATGAGACTTGCACTCTCTCCCTCTACTCTTTCAGGACTTGTAGCTTCACCTTACTTTTGTCCTCACTGTTTATTCCTCATGGAAAGCGCGTTCCCAGAGGTGGATGATTCACAGAACACATGCTTTGGGGTCACTGCATGTGCTCAGTCTCCTCATTTCAGCCTCAGCGCCTCCCAAGCCTGATGTGCTGAGTTGCTTCCAATTGAGAGGGCTCCACGTCCAACTGCCCCTAAAGACCCTTCATGGCCGGCAGGAATTGTAGAGGACTGTGTGAAGGGGCTGCTGGGCTCGCTTCACACACTGGCTCTCACAGCCCTGCTAACCTGGTCTCCTGGAATTCACCAGGCCCAGGACAGAGACTCAGGGCGGCAGGACCCAGGGTCACTGGTCTTCTTACAACCCACTGCTCCATCCGGACAGCCCTGCCCCTGCTCCCCACACTCCAGTCCAGCCTACCCTCTGACCTTTCCTCAGGCCTTCCTTGGTCTTATCCTTCCCAGTTCTTCCAAGGCTGGTGTAAACCCTGGCAGGTGCTGTGTGTTTTGGAGGCTTCCCCTGCTGTAGAACTTTTGTTTCAGTATTCCAGACTAAGGGAATTGGTTCAAGTTACTTTTAACTCTAATATTGCTTTCATCCTCTCTAAGGGGCTAAGAGACTTACGGAGTTGTTTTGAAGTACCTAAGGTTAGCTCAGGCACAGGACACTTACTTGTTTTGTGAAGTTGGTTGCATATCTAGGCTATTGTGGAGAATGCTACAATGAACCTAAGTTCATCTCATTGTGATACTGATTTAATTTCCTTTGGATATAAACCCAGTACTGTGATTGCTGAATCATATGATATTTCTGTTTATAATTTTATAAGGAACCCCCATACTCTTATTCATAATAGCTGCACCATTTTACATTACCACCAGCTGTTTACAAAGTTTCCAATTCCCCACATCTTGGCCTTAAACTGTTAATTTTTTTCTTTATAATACACAGCCTAATAGGTGTGCGGTGTTCATTTGCATTGCCCTGATGATTAGTGAGGTTGAGAACCTTTTCCTATATTTGTTACTCATTTGTATGTCTTTTTCAGGAAATATCATATTTACGTCTTTGCACATTTCTTTTTTTTTTTTTTTTTTTTTTTTTTCGTTTTGCGGTATGTGGGCCTCTCACTGCTGTGGCCTCTCCCGTTGCGGAGCACAGGCTCCGGACGCGCAGGCCCAGCGGCCATGGCCCACGGGCCCAGCCGCTCCGCGGCACATGGGACCCTCCCAGACCGGGGCACGAACCCGCATCCCCTGCATCGGCAGGCGGACTCCCAACCACTGCGCCACCAGGGAGGCCCTTTGCACATTTCTTAACCCATTTATTTACCCTTTTTAATTTTTAACTTAGTTTGCTTTTGAGTTGTATTGTTTTTCTTAGATGTTTTGGACATTAGCTCCTTTTCTGATATATGTTTGTAATCTTTCTGTAAGTTATATTTTCATCCTATTGACTGTTGAAAAAACTATACTTTCCCTATTTGTTGTCTTAGAAGCTTGGTGATTTTCATATGGCCATGTATCTATGAGTTTTCTTGGGATTTATTTATTCTGGTCTTTAGGCGTATGTATCTGTTTCTATGTCAGTACCATACAGTTTTGATTCCTGTGGCTTTGGAATCTGTTTTGAAGATAGGAAGTGAGAAGCCTCCATCCATGGTCTTTGTTCTCAGGATTGTGTTGTCTGTTTGGAGTCCTTAGTGTTTCCATATATATTTTAGGATTTTTTTTTTATCTATTTCTTTGAAAATGACATTGGGATTTTGATAGGTATTACAATGAATTTATACTTACCTTTGCGTAGTGTAGAAATGTCAACAATAATAAGTCTCCAGTGTATGAATATGATATGTCATTTCAATTATTTGTTCCTTGTTAAATTCTTTCAGCAGTGGTTTGTAGTTTTCAGTGTACAGATCATTTACCTTCTAAAGGCATTTTGTCCCTTCCTTCCCTGGATTTTTCAGAGGCAGTGGTGAGAAGGATGGGCTCATGAAGTGAGTGAATGTCCCTCCCTCCCTTCTGCACCTGCTCGCCGATTATGTCTAGCACAGGTGCACTGGGCCATGCTCATTACCTCTCCCCTCAAGTGGAACACCTGTCGGGAATTCTTCTAGGATCTGGGTGTTGACACTACTGTTTCAGTGTCCCCAAGGTCTCATGAGTGCCTGGCAAGTGTGCATGAGCCTAGGAAACACCTACAAAGGAATCATCAAATCTGGCCAGCAAACTGCCCTGCAGAAGGTGTTGGGCTGCACCTCTCACGCCTGCAAGCCCTGTACTTGCTCAGCCTCAGGGCTAAGGAAAGAGCCCGGAGTCAGGGACAGAGACATTCATGGTTTAATAGATGGGAGATCTTTCACGTCAGAAGCAAAGTGGTCCTGGAGAGACATCCCACTGTAGATAGGCGATGGCAGGCAGAACGCAGCAGCAGCAGTAGCAGCATTCTTCACTCTGGGCGGAATAGGCAGGCTTCCAGTTAAAGGGGGGATTGACAGCAGATGGCTCATCGGTTACCAGGGAAACCAGCAGAGGGACACATCCCTCTTACCCCTTGGGCTAAGTACCTTCACGGGGCACAAGTTTTTTCTTTGGTAAACCATCAGCAAACAACCATCTTGAATCGGTAGATATATATACATACATGTATATATATATATATATATGGAGGGAGAGAGAGAGAGAGAGAGGGATGTGTATTACAATGTTGTAGCCACTAGCTAGATGTGCCTGTTATAATTTATTTAATTCAATCAATGATTATCTTAGTGTATTAAAATAAAACAAAATAAAATATCCAATTACTCAGTCACATTAGTCACATTTTAAATGTATCCATAAGACTTGTAAATTCATATTCGTGTTTCTACAGAATCGACTCTGGATAGAATTTGTGGCCGTGATAAGGAAAAGGATACAGGTAGGAACAACACTTAGGTAGGATCTAATGGCAGAGGGTTCCTGGAACTTTAGGGTTACATCTCCTGCTTTGGAGACTGAGCAAGTTGGATATGAAATCAGAAGGAAGAATAAAATATGTGTGGAGTTCTGACTTGTTTTTTTCATATTTTAATGATACAATAGAAAGCAATTGTGTCCTTAGAGAGGACTGTGCTCTATAATCACCTTTTCTTGATTTGCTCATCAAAACTGATCTTTTGCACATGAGCTGCTCTTTCTTGTGCTTGTCACTGCCTAATATGGAAGTTTGTTTTCTGGTTAGCTCATCTAGGGTATTGTGCACAGGAGAGTTTGTTTTCTTTTGCATATTGACCTATGATGCACAGAACCTGTGGGTCAAAACTCTCATGGGCCCTTGAAACTTGAGACCAAGTTCTTCTAGAAAGGGTGAGGTGGTGGATGAGAACTGAACTGTCTCCCTCTGCACTTTCAGGACTTGTGGCTTCACCTCATGTTTTGTCCTCACTGTTTGTTCCTCTTGTAAAGACAGTCCCAGAGATGGATGAGTCACAGAACACGTGCTCTGGGATCACTGCATGTGCTCAGTCTCCTTGAGCTCTTCTCAGCCTCTGCACTTCCCCAAGGCTGGTGTGCTGACATGCTTCCATTTGAGAGGGTTCCACGTCCAGCTGCCCCTAAAGAACCTTCATGGCCGGCAGGAATTCTAGGGGGCTGTGTGAAGGGTCTGCTCTGCTATTTCACACACTTGCTTTCACAGCCCTGCTGACCTGGTCTCCTGGGATTTACCAGGCCCAGGACAGAGACTCATGGCACAGGACCCAGGGTCACTGCTCTTCTAACAACCCACTGCTTCTCCCAGACAGCCCTGCCCTTGCTCCCCACACCCCAGTCCTGCCTACACTCTGACCTTTCCTCAGGCCTGCCTTGGGCTTATCCTTCACAGTTCTTCCAAGGCTGGGGTAAACCCTGGCAGGAGCTGTGTGTTTAGGAGGCTTCCTCTGCTGTAGAATTTTGTTTCAGTATTCCAGACTAAGGGAATTGGGACAAGTTACTTTTAACTCCAATATTGCTTTCATCCGCTCTAAGGGGCTAAGAGACTTATAGAGTTGTTTTGAAGTACCTAAGGTTAGCTCAGGCACAGGATCCTTACTTGTT
Source organism: Mesoplodon mirus (assembly GCF_964341445.2). Lineage (NCBI taxonomy): Eukaryota > Metazoa > Chordata > Mammalia > Artiodactyla > Ziphiidae > Mesoplodon > Mesoplodon mirus. Next base: position 235,606 of record NW_028295299.1, read on the forward strand.
TTGTGAATTTGGTTGCATGTTCTTCCCTCAACACAGCTGTTGCCCAGATTTGGTTAATATTCCTTTTCCTCAGAGAGATGGTGCAGAGATAAATGTTCTAAGCTCTTGACCTCCTATGTGGAAAAGCCAAACTGAGAACACAGGTGTGGGTCCCAATATGGATGCTCCGGATCCCTGACCTGCACTTACCACTCAGCCAAGGGATCCTCAGTCATGGAGCAAGGGAGTCCCTGCATTCGTATCCTTGGCTGGAAGTCCTAGCATCTCCAAAGGTCCAGACCTTGCCCATCAGGTGGCCTTAATGATCACAGAATCCAGGGCAGCTATGGGTGGGCTTATCAGTTGACTTTGGCACAGTCATTAATGTGAAATTCACCTCAAGACCTGAATTCTGGTAAGCTCCCAGATTCTGAGAGGTGTGAGACCCCATGTATACAGTACAGGTCATATCTGTCAGTGCTGGTGTCATTGCTTAAACAAGGCCAAAAGCAAATAAGAATCAAGGAGCTATTTTATTGTATTGGATAACATTACCATAAGCCATAGCATTGGTCAATTCCTGTAGCCCACACCCAAGGACTCAAAGTGGACCCTGACTGTTAGCCTGTACACTTCTCCTGCACAGCTGGGTTAGAGACAGGCTGTGCTCAGTTCAGGCTCCCTCTTCATAACGAAGTGTCCCACTTATGGAACAGCTCCCTAGAGTATGGACAGCCCCTGACTCAGTGGGCATACATACATTGTATAGAAAACAAAGACTGGGAGAAAAATATGATACGGTTGATAGTGGCTGTATCTAAATGGTAGGATTTCAGTTTTGTCAAATCTTGTGTATTTGATTTTCTTTAAGACAAGTGATTAGTGAATAAATATAGCATATTTTGTATAGGACTGAATTCAGTCCTTTAATAGAGGTTGCTGTTAATCAAGTATAAAATATTATACAACAGAAGACATGATAAATGCAGTAGCTGGAATTGTGGATGCTGGGTAAAGAGTGATCTGTGAAGAATCAAGAGACAGTGGCAATTTAGCAGAAGCTCAAAGCATGGGTCATGGGTCTGTGTCATTGACACAGAGCATGCAATTTAGTGTTTACCATTTTTTAGATCGACCCTTCCCTTCTGATTAGGCTCCCCTTAGCTAGAAAGCCAAAGCTCTGTTTTCATTTCCTTCCTCTTGTCCTTTGCCTTCCTTCATCCCCCAAAGAGGATGGCCCAACACCAGCTCAGCCAACACTTACTAACCTCCCACATCCATACACACCACCCCATGTCCTCATCGAGAAGAAAGCCCCTGAGTAATTACTGAGCCGCAGCACCAGTGTCCTGACAGTTACTCTGTGTCCCTCCAGCTCTCCCTGAGGATGTGGCGGTTGACCTGCACCGTGATAGGACAGAAGAAAAGCCTCCGTGGATCATCAAGGTAAGCTGGATTTTTTCTGGTCTGAGATAGAAATATTGCTTTATTTCTCTTTCAATAGATTTAAGTTATGAATATTTGAGGGTATTCCTTCCAGATACATACAATTACCTTGGTTGGGAGAATGTGGAGTGAGAGTCTATTACCAACCCTTGGTTCCTGATTCCTCAGGACATTAAAATTGATAGCATCCATTACAGCCTGTAGAGTATGGAGCTCTCTCTCCTGCAGCGATTTTTCCTCTAGGCAAAGAATTCTGTAATTTCCAACGTAAATGGACTTGGAAGTTCCATCCTCCCAGCAAAGTTCTTGCCTTTCAGCCTGAGTAGGTTTGCTCTGATAACCCTTGCTGGGTTCCCTGGACCACTGTTTCTTATGAGGTTTTCTACTGTCAGCAAATGAACAAAAGACCTGAGCATCTCTGTGATCTTATCCTCATAGTGTTTTCTCTTCTGTAATTACAGGTGGCCTTCACAGAACGTGTAAACAGTATGTATTCTGGAATCAGTCACTTGGGGAGGAAGAACTTTGAAGATGAGAAAGTGGGACATTCTTGCTGGTTTTAGTGTAGAGGGCAAACTGATTCCAAATTTGTGCTGGGAATGAGAGTAGGGGCCCTGGTGACAGAAAGTGATTTACAGGTAATGTGACCAATTACTATAGTCCCAGGAAGAGTCTGTATTACGGTTAGGTGGTGTAGGTTTGTGTGCATGAGACTGGGTGTGTCTGTATGTGAAATGAGTGGGATGATTCTGTGTGTGTATGTGAACATTTTGTGTTGTCTTTCCCTTGATTCATGTTCCCCTAAACATCACTGTGACTGGTGCCAACTTTCTAAAATATATTCCCATCAACAGTGCATCATGAATGGGTATGGATATAAAAGTAAATAAACTGTACACTTTCAGGGTCTGCATTGATTTTATACCAATTGAGCCTCATTTAACCAGGAAAACAAATCCTATCACAACCCAGGCAAATGTTTACTGGATTATTATTTTTTTTTCTTTTGGCTGTGTTGGGACTTCGTTGCACTGCGCGGGCTTCTCATTTCGGTGTCTACTGTTGTTCCAGACCACGGGCTCTAGGTGCATGGGCTTCAATAGTTGTGGCACGTGGGCTCAGTAGTTGTGACTTTCAGGCTCTAGAGCACAGGCTTAGTAGTTGTGGTGCACGGGTTTATTTGCTCCATGGCTGGATTCTTAGTGAACAAAACTGGGTTTCATCATCCCTACTACTGGGTCAATTACAACTTCATTTAATAAGAAATCTCATCTCTTAGTACGTCTCATAGCATTCTGAATGGTTATGATACATCTCTCTACCACTTCCCTCATTCTAACTGTTTCCTATTAGAGCCTCCCGATGAGTCCTCCCCCCTTACCTGAAGCACCTAGTGCTATGCAGGCCTCCTTCCTTTTGCAAGGAGCCCATGCTTGTACCCACATGCCACACCCAGTTCTGGAGGAGTCCGAGAAAGAAGGAGCCTCCAGGAGTAGATGGAGGAAATTCACTCCACCTTTCTCCTTTGAGGCTAATATTCACTATCAGATTCTGTGCTAAGGAAACGCAATGTCCTTCTCCTGTGGAAAGTCTGTCTTCCATCACTTGTGCCGGCCCTGTTTCTGTGTGCTGGGCAAGAAACACTGCATACAGTGAAGACAGAACCAAGAGATCTACCCCAGGGATTGAGCTCAGGGTGGGCACTGGCTCCTTTCCCAGGAGGGAGAAAAGGAGATTGTGCTTTAGAAGGTGGGACAGAGAAACCAAGCAGTGTGACAAGAGCATCTCCACTCATGTTGCTGTGCAAACTGCCAGATGATATAGGTTATGGTATTTTCTGATGGCCTTTGCAAGCAAACAAGTCTGGGAGTAAAGTCAATTAAAACATGGAAAGTTATACTTAAAAATTTTTTTGCGATAGTGAGTCCTTTGAGAAATACATACTTTAATAGAATATGATTGCCTTATATGTGTCAATATTTTCCCCACCAAAGAAAAAACTGAAAATGCTTCATTGTAAAATGTCACTTGTTTAACCATGAGACTGTCTATGAGTAAAGTTGTTCTAGAAATCCTCAATCCCTAGGTCGTAGTTTGCTGATGGTGCTGAGGGGAACCCTGGTGTGCGATTCAGTGCCTGCTACTCACAGGGAGGCTCTTAAGAACTCAGAGACCCGCCCAGTGGACCCCACGTGTGAGGACAGGATTGCCGCCTCGGGCTGGACGTGAAGAGGGAAATGCTTTAGAGAAGTGGAAGGAGATAAAGGAAGGGCACCTGAGCCATGGGGAGTCAGGGGTGGCTGGTTTAGACATCAAGGAAAAGTGTACACCTGAGCACAGCCTGGGCCACATTTAGGATGCTATTGGCACTTCTGCTTGAATGGGGAAGAGAAAGGACATCCCCCTCTTGCTGGAGTGAACTCTGGAGAGATGTCTTCTTTAAAGCCTGGGGAGAGGAGCTTCTGTCCCATTATCTCCTGATACCTGTGTACATTCGAGACCCTTCCTGCTTTCTTTTTTCCCTCTGTTGACTCCCTTTCCTTATTATTCTTCTTTTTCCCCCTTTTTCCACTTTGTATTTATTTTACATATGTATATTTTATTGTTGTAAAAGTACATATATGATGAAATCCAACGTCTTAACAAGTTTTGAAATGTCCAGTCAGTCCTGTTGACTACATGCACCTTGTTGTACAGCATATGTCTAGAACTTTTCCATTTTGCAAATAACACATTCTAACTATTGAACAGAGAATTCCCATGTCAACCTCCTGCCAGCTCTTGGAACCACCCTTCTACTCTCTGCTTCTCGGAGTTTTCTTTCAGTTTTTGACCTTCTGTGACTGGCTTATTTCACTCTTACAAATGTCCTCCAAGTTCTTTCGTGTTTCTGCAAATGGCAGGATTTCCTTCTTTTTCAAAGACTGAATGACATTCCACTGTATGTATACACCACATTTTCTTTATTAATTCATCTTCCCATGGACACTAGGCAGTTTTCCTATGTTGTGTATTGTGTATAATGCTGCAATGGACATGAGATTGTAGATATCTCTTGGACATTCTTGTTTTATCTCCTTTGTATATAAACCTAAGTGAGTGATTGCTGGATTTTATGATAGTTCTCTTAATAATTTTTGGGGGATCTCCATTCTGTTTTCCATAATGGCTACACCATTTTACATTACTACAGGGTACAGAAGTTCCACTTCTTCACATCTTTGCCAGCATCCATTAATTTTCTTTTCTTTTCTTTTCTTTTCTTTTTTTTTTTTTTTTTGCAGCACACGGGCCTCTCATTGTTGTGGGCTCTCCTGTTGTGGAGCACAGGCTCCAAACGCACAGGCTAAGCAGCCATGGCTCACGGGCCCAGCCGCTCAGTGGCATGTGGGATCCTCCCAGACCGGGGCACAAACACGTCTCCCCTGCATAGGCACGCAGACTCTCAACCACTGTGCCAAACGGAAGGCCCTAACTGTCTTTTTATAATTCACATCCTAAGAGGTGTGAGTGATATCTCCTTGTGGTTTCATTTCCATTTCCCTGATGCTTAGCAATGCTGAGCAAATTTTCATATGTAGATTGACCACTTGTATGTCTTTATGGAGAAATGTCTTGTGAAGCTTTTTACCCATTTTGAAACTCAGTTATTTGCCCGTCTTTTTTGGAAATTGACTTGTAGTAGTTTCTTATATATTCTGGATATTGGTCCCTTATTCATATACAAGGTTTACACATATTTCCTCCCATCCTATATGTTGCCTTTTCATTCTCTTGATTGTTGAAGAGACTATCCTCTCTTCACTTGGTAATCTTAGAACCTTGGCCAAGATCAGTTGGCCATATATATGTGCGTTTATTTGGGGTCTCTATTATATTTCATTGGTCTATCTCACTGTCTTGATGCCAGTAGCAGACTGTTTTGACTACTGTGGCATTGTTATGTGTTTTGAGTTCAGGAAGTGTTAATCTCCATCATTGCTCTTTGCTCTCAAGATTGTTTTATCTACTTGGGGGTATTCCATATGTATTTTCGAATTCTGTCCACTTCTATAATAATGACATGGAATTTTGTGGGTTGTTGCAATATATGTGTACATCCATTTATGTAGTATAGAAATGCCAACAGTATTTAATAATCCAGTCTATGTACATGGTATGTCATTCCAATTCCTTGTCTCTTCTTTAATTTCTTTCCGCAATGTCCTGTAGTTTTCAGTATACAAATTTTTCACCTCCTACGGGGCCTTTTCCACTGCCTTCCTCAGGTCTTCTAGAGTCAGGGGTGAGAAGGATGGACTCATGGAGAGAGTGAAATCCATCCCTCCCCTCTGCACCTACTCTCTGATTATGTCTAATACAGGTGTACTGGGCCATGCCCTTCACCTCTGTCTACAATTGAGCCCCTTGCTGGGAATTCCTCTTGGATCTGAGTGTTGACTGTACTATTTCAGTGTCCACAAGGACTCTCGCAATGCCTGGCGTGGGTCCAAGAGCCCAAGATATACCTACATACGAATGATCAGATCAGGCCATCAAATTTTCTGCAGTAAGGAACAGCCAGGGGAGGGGTGGCTGGTTGCCTCTTTCTCATCTTTGGATTTCTTACACCTGAGCTTTCTAGTGTGGTAGCCACTAACCAAATGTGTCTATTTATAATTAATTTAGTTCAAACAATAATTAAATCATTCTATTAAAAAGCACAAAAACCACACAATTGCTTGGTCACACTAGCCATGTTTCAAGTGTGTCTGTAACATCTGGATTTTCAGGTTGGTAAAGTTGACGGTGAAAGCTATAAATGGGTCTATAGAAGTGAGGGGTCGGAAGGTGCTTTTCTCAGCATCTCTCCCTCATTTGAAATTTTCAACTGTGATCAATATCTTATTGAAGTACTCTGTCTGCACAGAGCACAGGGGAGGTCTGAGAACCTGCAGGGAAGACCAGGGTGATGCTCTGTGAGCCAGCAAGTCGAGTAGGAGAAATGGGTGGGTCAACTTGTATAATAAATTTATGCTCATGGTTGTGTTTGTACAAAATGCATGGTAGAGAGCATACATAGCAGTGATGCTGATGACGATTCACGTAGGGAACAACTCTCAGTAAGGATCTAAAACGAGGCAATTCCTAGAACACTTTGGTTCCACCCGGTTCTTTAGAAACGAAGGAAGGTGAATATGAAATCAGGAAGAAGAAGGAAATATGTGTAGAATGCTGATTTGTTCTTTCCAAATTTTAATGATATAATAGAGTTATTGTGTCCATGTCCTTTGACTGTACTGTGCTTATAGTCATCTTTTCTTGCTTTGCCATTCAGAAATTTTCTTTCTCACAAGACTACTCTTTCATTGCTTTTTCACTGCCAAAAATGAAAGGTTCGTTTCTGTTTGGTACCTGAAGGGTATTTTGCACCAGGATTTTGGTTTCAGTTTTACATTCACGTATGATGGCCATATCCTAGTGTGAACAAAACTGTCATAGTCACTTGACACTGGAGAACAAGTTCTTATAGTGAGTGTCAGGTGGTGGATGAGACTTGAACTCTCTCCCTCTACACTTTCAGGACTTGTAGCTTCACCTTACTTTTGTCCTCACTGTTTATTCCTCATGGAAAGCACGCTCGCAGAGGTGGAAGAGTCACAGTACACGTGATTTGGGATCACTGCATGTGCTCAGTCTCCTCATTTCAGCCTCAGCACCTCCCAAGGCTGATGTGCTGAGTTGCTTCCAATTGAGAGGGCTCCACGTGCAACTGCCTCTAAAGACCCTTCATGGCCGGCAGGAATTGTAGAGGACTGTGTGAAGGGGTTGCTGGGCTCGTTTCACACACTGGCTCTCACAGCCCTGCTAACCTGGTCTCCTGGAATTCACCAGGCCCAGGACAGAGACTCAGGGCAGCAGGACCCAGTGTCACTGCTCTTCTTACAACCCACTGCTTCATCCGGACAACCCTGCCCCGGCTCCCCACACCCCAGTCCTGCCTACCCTCGGACCTTTCCTCAGGCCTGCCTTGGTCTTATCCTTCCCAGTTCTTCCAAGGCTGGGGTAAACCCTGACACGTGCTGTGTGTTTTGGAGGCTTCCCCTGCTGTAGAACTTTTGTTTCAGTATTCCAGACTAAGGGAATTGGTTCAAGTTACTTTTAACTCTAATATTGATTTCATCCTCTCTAAGGGGCTAAGAGACTTATGGAGTTGTTTTGAAGTACCTAAGGTTAGCTCAGGCACTGGACCCTTACTTGTTTTGTGAATTTGGTTGCATATCTAGGCTATTGTGGAGAATGCTGCAATGAACCTAAGTTCATGTCATTGTGATACTGATTTAATTTCCTTTGGATATAAACCCAGTACTGTGATTGCTGAATCATATGATATTTCTGTTTATAATTTTATAAGGAACCCCCATACTCTTTTTCATAATAGCGGCATCATTTTACATTTATATCTCCTGAGGAGATATTTCCCTCTTACACAGCACAATTCACCTGTCAACAAAGCTCATCACCACTGCACACTGCCTGAACACTACCTTGTTCTTCCCTCAACACAGCTGTTGCCCAGATTTGGTTAATATTCCTTTTCCTCAGAAGGAGATGGTGCAGAGATAAATGTTCTCAGCTCTTGACCTCCTATGTGGAAAAGCCAAACTGAGAACACAGGTGTGGGTCCCAATATGGATGCTCCGGATCCCTGACCTGCACTTACCACTCAGCCAAGGGATCCTCAGTCATGGAGCAAGGGAGTCCCTGCATTCGTATCCTTGGCTGGAAGTCCTAGCATCTCCAAAGGTCCAGGCCTTGCCCATCAGGTGGCCTTAATGATCACAGAATCCAGGGCAGCTGTGGGTGGGCTTATCAGTTGACTTTGGCACAGTCATTAATGTGAAATTCACCTCAAGACCTGAATTCTGGTAAGCTCCCAGATTCTGAGAGGTGTGAGACCCCATGTATACAGTACAGGTCATATCTGTCAGTGCTGGTGTCATTGCTTAAACAAGGCCAAAAGCAGATAAGAATCAGGGAGCTATTTTATTGTATTGGATAACATTACCATAAGCCTCAGCATTGGTCAATTCCTGTAGCCCACACCCAAGGACTCAAAGTGGAACCTGACTGTTAGCCTGTACACTTCTCCTGCACAGCTGGGTTAGAGACAGGCTGTGCTCAGTCCGGGCTCCCTCTTCATAATGAATTGTCCCACTTATGGAACAGCTCCCAAGAGTATGGACAGCCCCTGACTCAGTGGGCATACATACATTGTATAGAAAACAAAGACTGGGAGAAAAATATGATACGGTTGATAGTGGCTGTATCTAAATGGTAGGATTTCAGTTTTGTCAAATCTTGTGTATTTGATTTTCTTTAAGACAAGTGATTAGTGAATAAATATAGCATATTTTGTATAGGACTGAATTCAGTCCTTTAATAGAGGTTGCTGTTAATCAAGTATAAAATATTATACAACAGAAGACATGATAAATGCAGTAGCTGGAATTGTGGATGCTGGGTAAAGAGTGATCTGTGAAGAATCAAGAGACAGTGGCAATTTAGCAGAAGCTCAAAGCATGGGTCATGGGTCTGTGTCATTGACACAGAGCATGCAATTTAGTGTTTACCATTTTTTAGATCGACCCTTCCCTTCTGATTAGGCTCCCCTTAGCTAGAAAGCCAAAGCTCTGTTTTCATTTCCTTCCTCTTGTCCTTTGCCTTCCTTCATCCCCCAAAGAGGATGGCCCAACACCAGCTCAGCCGACACTTACTAACCTCCCACATCCATACACACCACCCCATGTCCTCATCGAGAAGAAAGCCCCTGAGTAATTCCTGAGCAGCATCACCAGTGTCCTGACAGTTACTCTGTGTCCCTCCAGCTCTCCCTGAGGATGTGGCGGTTGACCTGCACCGTGATAGGACAGAAGAAAAGCCTCCGTGGATCATCAAGGTAAGCTGGATTTTTTCTGGTCTGAGATAGAAATATTGCTTTATTTCTCTTTCAATAGATTTAAGTTATGATTATTTGAGGGTATTCCTTCCAGATACATACAATTACCTTGGTTGGGAGAATGTGGAGTGAGAGTCTATTACCAACCCTTGGTTCCTGATTCCTCAGGACATTAAAATTGATAGCATCCATTACAGCCTGTAGAGTATGGAGCTCTCTCTCCTGCAGCGATTTTTCCTCTAGGCAAAGAATTCTGTAATTTCCAACGTAAATGGACTTGGAAGTTCCATCCTCCCAGCAAAGTTCTTGCCTTTCAGCCTGAGTAGGTTTGCTCTGATAACCCTTGCTGGGTTCCCTGGACCACTGTTTCTTATGAGGTTTTCTACTGTCAGCAAATGAACAAAAGACCTGAGCATCTCTGTGATCTTATCCTCATAGTGTTTTCTCTTCTGTAATTACAGGTGGCCTTCACAGAACGTGTAAACAGTATGTATTCTGGAATCAGTCACTTGGGGAGGAAGAACTTTGAAGATGAGAAAGTGGGACATTCTTGCTGGTTTTAGTGTAGAGGGCAAACTGATTCCAAATTTGTGCTGGGAATGAGAGTAGGGGCCCTGGTGACAGAAAGTGATTTACAGGTAATGTGACCAATTACTATAGTCCCAGGAAGAGTCTGTATTACGGTTAGGTGGTGTAGGTTTGTGTGCATGAGACTGGGTGTGTCTGTATGTGAAATGAGTGGGATGATTCTGTGTGTGTATGTGAACATTTTGTGTTGTCTTTCCCTTGATTCATGTTCCCCTAAACATCACTGTGACTGGTGCCAACTTTCTAAAATATATTCCCATCAACAGTGCATCATGAATGGGTATGGATATAAAAGTAAATAAACTGTACACTTTCAGGGTCTGCATTGATTTTATACCAATTGAGCCTCATTTAACCAGGAAAACAAATCCTATCACAACCCAGGCAAATGTTTACTGGATTATTTTTTTTTTTTTCTTTTGGCTGTGTTGGGACTTCGTTGCACTGCGCGGGCTTCTCATTTCGGTGTCTACTGTTGTTCCAGACCACGGGCTCTAGGTGCATGGGCTTCAATAGTTGTGGCACGTGGGCTCAGTAGTTGTGACTTTCAGGCTCTAGAGCACAGGCTTAGTAGTTGTGGTGCACGGGTTTATTTGCTCCATGGCTGGATTCTTAGTGAACAAAACTGGGTTTCATCATCCCTACTACTGGGTCAATTACAACTTCATTTAATAAGAAATCTCATCTCTTAGTACGTCTCATAGCATTCTGAATGGTTATGATACATCTCTCTACCACTTCCCTCATTCTAACTGTTTCCTATTAGAGCCTCCCGATGAGTCCTCCCCCCTTACCTGAAGCACCTAGTGCTATGCAGGCCTCCTTCCTTTTGCAAGGAGCCCATGCTTGTACCCACATGCCACACCCAGTTCTGGAGGAGTCCGAGAAAGAAGGAGCCTCCAGGAGTAGATGGAGGAAATTCACTCCACCTTTCTCCTTTGAGGCTAATATTCACTATCAGATTCTGTGCTAAGGAAACGCAATGTCCTTCTCCTGTGGAAAGTCTGTCTTCCATCACTTGTGCCGGCCCTGTTTCTGTGTGCTGGGCAAGAAACACTGCATACAGTGAAGACAGAACCAAGAGATCTACCCCAGGGATTGAGCTCAGGGTGGGCACTGGCTCCTTTCCCAGGAGGGCGGACAGGAGATTGTGCTTTAGAAGGTGGGACAGAGAAACCAAGCAGTGTGACAAGAGCATCTCCACTCATGTTGCTGTGCAAACTGCCAGATGATATAGGTTATGGTATTTTCTGATGGCCTTTGCAAGCAAACAAGTCTGGGAGTAAAGTCAATTAAAACATGGAAAGTTATACTTAAAAAATTTTTTGCGATAGTGAGTCCTTTGAGAAATACATACTTTAATAGAATATGATTGCCTTATATGTGTCAATATTTTCCCCACCAAAGAAAAAACTGAAAATGCTTCATTGTAAAATGTCACTTGTTTAACAAAGAGACTGTCTATGAGTAAAGTTGTTCTAGAAATCCTCAATCCCTAGGTCGTAGTTTGCTGATGGTGCTGAGGGGAACCCTGGTGTGCGATTCAGTGCCTGCTACTCACAGGGAGGCTCTTAAGAACTCAGAGACCCGCCCAGTGGACCCCACGTGTGAGGACAGGATTGCCGCCTCGGGCTGGACTTGAAGGGGGAAATGCTTTAGAGAAGTGGAAGGAGATACAGGAAGGGCACCTGAGCCATGGGGAATCAGGTGTGGTTGGTTTAGAGATCAAGGAAAAGTGTACACCTGAGCACAGCCTGGGCCACACTTAGGATGCTGTTGGCACTTCTGGTTGAATGGGGAAGAGAAAGGACATCCCCCTCTTGCTGGAGTGAACTCTGGAGAGATGTCTTCTTTAAAGCCTGGGGAGAGGAGCTTCTCTCCCATTATCTCCTGATACCTGTGTACATTCGAGACCCTTCCTGCTTTCTTCTTTCCCTCTGTCGACTCCCTTTCCTTATTTTTCTTCTTTTTTCCCCTTTTTCCCCATTGTATTTATTTTACATATGTGTATTTTATTGTTGTAAAAATACTCATACGATGAAATCCAACTTCATAACAAGTTTTGAAATGTCCAGGCAGTCCTGTTGACTACATGCACCTTGTTTTACAGCATGTATCTAGAACTGTTCCAATTTGAAATAACACATTCTAACCATTGAACAGTGACTTCCCATGTCAACCTCCTGCCAGCTCTTGGAACCCCCCTTCTGCTCTCTGCTACTCGGAGTTTTCTTTTAGTTTTTGACCTTCTGTGACTGGCTTATTTCACTCTTAGAAATGTCCTCTACTTTCTTTCGTGTTGCTGCAAATGGCAGGATTTCCTTCTTTTTCAAAGACTGAGTGACTTTCCACTGTATGTATACACCACATTTTCTTTATTAATTCATCTTCCCATGGACACTAGGCAGTTTTCCTATGTTGTGTATTGTGTATAATGCTGCAATAGACATGAGATTGTAGATATCTCTTGGACATTCTTGTTTTATCTCCTTTGTATATAAACCTAAATGAGTGACTGCAGGATTTTATGATAGTTCTCTTAATAATTTTTCAGGGACCTCCATTCTGTTTTCCATAATGGCTACACCATTTTACATTACTCCAGGGTACAAAACAGGGTACAGGAGTTCCACTTCTTCACATCTCTGCCAGCATCCATTAATTTTCTTTCTTTCTTATTTTTTTTTTTTTTTTTTTTTGCAGCACACGTGTCTCTCATTGTTGTGGGCTCTCCCGTTGCAGAGCACAGGCTCCAAATGCACAGGCTCAGCAGCCATGGGACATGGGCCCAGCCGCTCAGCGGCATGTGGCATCCTCCCAGACCGGGGAATGAACATGTGTCCCCTGCCTCGGCAGGCGGACTCTCAACCACTGTGCCACCACGGAAGATCTATTTGTCTTTTTATAATACACATCCTAACAGGTGTGAGTGATATCTCCCTGTGGCTTGATTTCCATTTCCCTGATGCTTAGCGAGGTTGAGCAAATTTTCATATGTAGATTGACCACTTGTATGTCTTTATGGAGAAATGTCTAGTGAAGATTTTTACCCATTTTTAAACTCAGTTATTTGCCTGCTGTTTTTCTGAAATTGACTTGTAGTAGTCTCTTATATATTCTGGATATTGGTCTCTCATTCAGATACAAGGTTTACACATATTTCCTCCCATCCTATAGGTTGCCTTTTCATGCTGTTGATTGTTGAAGAGACTATCCTGTCTTCACTTGGTAATCTTAGAACCTTGGCCAAATATATGTGCGTTTATTTGAGGTCTCTCTATTATATTTCATTGGTCTATCTCACTGTCTTGATGCCAGTCGCAGACTATTTTGACTACTGTGGCATTGTTATGTGTTTTGAGTTCAGGAAGTGTTAATCTCCATCATTGCTCTTTGCTCTCAAGATTGTTTTATCTACTTGTGGGGGTTCCATATGTATTTTAGGATTCTGTCCACTTCTATAATAATGACATTGAATTTTGTGGGTTGTTGCGATATATGTGTACATCACTTTATGTAGAATAGAAATGCCAACAGTATTTAATAATCCAGTCTATGAACATGGTATGTCATTCCAATTACTTGTCTCTTCTTTAATTTTTTTCAGCAATGTCCTGTAGTTTTCAGTATACAAATTTTTCACCTCCTACGGGGTGTTTTTCACTGCCTTTCTCAGGTCTTATAGAGTCAGGATTGAGAAGGATGGACTCATAGAGAGATTGAAATCCCTCCCTCCCCCTGCACCTACTCTCTGATTATGTGTAATACAGGTGTACTGGGCCATGCCCTTCGCCTCTGTCTACAAGTGGGCCCCTTGCTGGGAATTCCTCTTGGATCTGAGTGTTGACTGTACTATTTCAGTGTCCACAAGGACTCTCCCAATGTCTGGCTTGGGTCCAAGAGCCCAAGATATACCTACATATGAATGATCAGATCAGGCCATCAAATTTTCTGCAGTAAATAACAACCATTGGAATGGTGGCTGGTTGCCTCTTTCTCATCTTTGGATTTCTTAGAACTGAGTTTCCAGTGTGGTAGCCACTAACCAAATGTGTCTATTTATAATTAATTTAGTTCAAACAAGACTTAACTCATTCTATTAAAAAATGCAAAAACCACACAATTGCTTGGTCACACTAGCCATGTTTGAAGTGTGTCTATAACATCTGGAATTTCAGGTTGGTAAGGTTGACGGTGAAAGCTGTAAATGGGTCTATAGAAGTAAGGGGTTGAAAGGTGATTTTCTCAGCACCTCCTCCTCATTTGAAATTTTCAACTGTGATCAATATCTTATTGAAGGACTCTGTCTGCACAGAGCACAGGGGAGGTCTGAGAACCTGGAGGGAAGACCAGGGGGATGCTCTGTGAGCCAGCAAGACGAGTAGGAGAAATGGGTGGGTCAACTTGTATAATAACTTTATGCTCATGTTGTGTTTGTACAGAATGGATCATGGAGAGCATATATAGCAGTGATGCTGATGACGATTCTGATAGCGAACAACTCTCAGGTAGGATCTAAAGCGAGACAACTCCTAGAACACTTGGGTTCCACCCGGTTCTTTAGAAACTAAGGAAGGTGTATATGCAAACAGGAAGAAGAAGGAAATATGTGTAGAATTCTGATTTGCTCTTTCCAAATTTTAATGATATAATAGAGTTATTGTGTCCATGTCCTTTGACTGTACTGTGCTTATAGTCATCTTTTCTTGCTTTGCCATTCAGAAATTTTCTTTCTCAGAAGACTACTCTTTCATTGATTTTTCTCTGCCAAAGATGAAAGGTTCGTTTCTGTTTGGTACCTGGAGGGTATTTTGCACCAGGGATTTTGGTTTCCTTTTTACATTCGCGTATGATGGCCATATCCTAGTGGGAATAAAACTCTCATAGTCACTTGACACTGGAGAACAAGTTCTTATACTGAGTATCAGGTGGTGGATGAGACTTGAACTCTCTCCCTCTACACTTTCAGGACTTGTAGCTTAATGTTACTTTTGTCCTCACTGTTTAATCCTCATGGAAAATGCGCTCCCAGAGATGGATGAGTCACAGAACACATGCTTTGGGGCCACTGCATGTGCTCAGTCTCCTCATTTCAGCCTCAGCACCTCCCAAGGCTGATGTGCTGAAGGTGCTTCCATTTGAGAGGGGTCCACGTCCAGCTGCCCCTTAAGACCCTTCATGGGCGGCAGGAATTGTAGAGGACTGTGTGAAGGGGCTGCTGGGCTCACTTCACACACTGGTTCTCACAGCCCTGCTAACCTGGTCTCCTGGAATTCACCAGGCCCAGGACAGAGACTCATGGCAGTAGGGCCCAGGGTCACTGCTCTTCTTACAACCCACTGCTCCATCCGGACAGACCTGCCCCTGCTCCCCACACTCCAGTCCTGCCTACCCTCTGACCTTTCCTCAGGCCTGCCTTGGTCTTATCCTTCCCAGTTTTTCTAAGACTGGTGTAAACCCTGGCAGTTGCTGTGTGTTTATGAGGCTTCCTCTGCTGTAGAATATTGTGTCAGTATTCCAGGCTAAGGGAATAGGGAAAAGTTACTTTTAACTCTAACACTGCTTTCATCCTCTCTAAAGAGCTAAGAGACTTACGGAGTAGTTTTGATGTACCTAATGTTAGCTCAGGCACAGGACCCTTACTTGTTTTGTGAAGTTGGTTACATATCTAGGCTATTGTGGAGAATGCTGCAATGAACATAAGTTCATCTCATTGTGATACTGATTTAATTTCCTTTGGCTATATACCCAGAACTGTGATTGCTGAATCATATGATATTTCTGTTTATAATTTTAAAAGGAACCCCCATACTCTTTTCCATAATAGCGGCACCATTTTACATTCCCACCAGCAGTGTACAAAGTTTCCAATTCCCCACATCTTGGCCTTGACTTGCGGGCTCTAGAGCACGGGCTTAGTAGTTGTGGTGCACGGGCTTAGTTGCTCCATGACTGGATTCTTAGTGAACAAAACTGTATTTCACAATCCCTACTACTGGGTCAATTACAACTTCATTTAATAAGAAATCTCATCTCTTAGTAGGTCTCATAGCATTCTGAATGGTTATGATACAACTCTCTACCACTTCCCTCATTCTAACTCTTTCCTATTAGAGCTTCGGGATGAGTCCTCCCCCCTTACCTGAAGCACCTTGTTTTAGGTAGGCCTCCATCATTTTGTAGGGAGCCCATGCTTGTCCCCACATGCCACACCCAGTTCTGGAGGAGTCCGAGAAAGAAGGAGCCTCCAGGAGTAGATGGAGGAAATTCACTCCACCTTTCTCCTTTGAGGCTAATATTCACTATCGGATTCTGTGCTAAGGAAACGCAATGTCCTTCTCCTGTGGAAAGTCTGTCTTCCATCACTTGTGCCGGCCCTGTTTCTGTGTGCTGGGCAAGAAACACTGCGTACAGTGAAGACAGAACCAAGAGATCTACCCCAGGGATTGAGCTCAGGGTGGGCACTGACTCCCTTCCCAGGAGGGCGGAGAGGAGGTTGTGCTTTGCAAGGTGGGACAGAGAAACCAAGCAGTGTGACAAGAGCATCTCCACTCATGTTGCTGTGCAAACTGCCAGATGAAGTAGGTTCTTGGTATTTTCTGAAGGCGTTTTGCAAGCAAACAATTCTGGGAGTAAAGTCAATTAAAACATGGAAAGATATACTTAAAAATTTTTTTTCGATAGTGAGTCCTTTGAGAAATACATACTTTAATAGAATATGATTGCCTTATATGTGTCAATATTTTCCCCACCAAAGAAAACACTGAAAATGCTTGATTGTAAAATGTCACTTGTTTACCCAAGAGACTGTGTATGAATAAAGTTGTTCTAGAAATCCTCAATCCCTAGGTCGTGGTTTCCTGATGGTGCTGAGGGGAACCCTGATGTGCGATTCAGTGCCTGCTACTCACAGGGAGGCTCTTAAGAACGCAGAGACCCGCCCAGTGGACCCCACGTGTGAGGACAGGATTGGAGCCTCGGGCTGGACTTGAAGAGGGAAATGCTTTAGAGAAGTGGAAGGAGATACAGGAAGGGCACCTGAGCCATGGGGAGTCAGGGGTGCTTGGTTTAGACATCAAGGAAAAGTGTACACCTGAGCACAGCCTGGGCCACACTTAGGATGCTATTGGCACTTCTGCTTGAATGGGGAAGAGAAAGGACATCCCCCTCTTGCTGGAGTGAACTCTGGAGAGATGTCTTCTTTAAAGCCTGGGGAGAGGAGCTTCTGTCCCATTATCTCCTGATACCTGTGTACATTCGAGACCCTTCCTGCTTTCTTCTTTCACTCTGTTGACTCCCTTTCCTTATTTTTCTTCTTTTTTCCCCTTTTTCCACTTTGTATTTATTTTACATATGTATATTTTATTGTTATAAGAGTACACATACGATAAAATCCAACGTCTTAACAGGTTTTGAAATGTCCAGTCAGTCCTGTTGACTACATGCACCTTGTTGTACAGCATGTGTCTAGAACTTTTCCATTTTGCAAATAACACATGCTAACCATTGAACAGAGACTTCCCATGTCAACCTCCTGCCAGCTCTTGGAACCACCCTTCTACTCTCTGCTTCTCGGAGCTTCCTTTCAGTTTTTGAACTTCTGTGACTGGCTTATTTCACTCTTACAAATGTCCTCCAAGTTCTTTCGTGTTGCTGCAAATGGCAGGATTTCCTTCCTTTTCAAAGACTGAATGACATTCCACTCTATGTATACACCACATTTTCTTTATTAATTCATCTTCCCATGGACACTAGGCAGTTTTCCTATGTTGTGTATTGTGTATAATGCTGCAATGGACATGAGATTGTAGATATCTCTTGGACATTCTTGTTTTATCTCCTTTGTATATAAACGTAAATGAGTGATTGCTGGATTTTATGAGAGTTCTCTTAATAATTTTTGGGGGACCTCCATTCTGTTTTCCATAATGGCTACACCATTTTACATTATTTCAGGTTACAAAATAGGGTACAGAAGTTCCACTTCTTCACATCTTTGCCAGCATCCGTTAATTTTCTTTTTTTTTTTTTTTTTTTTTTTGCATTACACGGGCTTCTCATTGTTGTGGGCTCTCCCGTTGAGGAGCACAGGCTCCAAACGCACAGGCTAAACGGCCATGGCTCATGGGCCCAGCTGCTCAGCGGCATGTGGGATCCTCCCAGACCGGGGCACAAACACGTGTCCCCTGCCTCGGCATGCGGACTCTCAACCACTGTGCCAACCGTGAGGCCCTCATTGTCTTTTTATAATACACATTCTAAGAGGTGTCGGTGATATCTCCTTGGAGCTTCATTTCCATTTCCCTGATGCTTAGCGATGTCGAGCAAATTTTCATATGTAGATTGACCACTTGTATGTCTTTATGGACAAATGTCTAGTGAAGCTTTTTACCCATTTTTAAAGTCCATTATTTGCCCGTGTTTTTCTGAAATTGACTTGTAGTAGTTTCTTATATATTCTGGATATTGGTCCCTTATGCAGATACAAGGTTTACACATATTTCCTCCCATCCTATATGTTGCCTTTTCATTCTGTTGATTGTTGAAGGGACTATCCTCTCTTCACTTGGTAATCTTAGAACCTTGGCCAAGATCAGTTGGCCATATATATGTGCGTTTATTTGGGGTCTCTCTATTATATTTCATTGGTCTATCTCACTGTCTTGATGCCAGTAGCAGACTATTTTGACTACTGTGGCATTGTTATGTGTTTTGAGTTCAGGAAGTGTTAATCTCCATCATTGCTTTTTGCTCTCAAGATTGTTTTATCTACTTGGGGGTGTTCCATATGTATTTTCGAATTCTGTCCACTTCTATAATAATGACATGGAATTTTGTGGGTTGTTGTGATATATGTGTACATCCCTTTATGTAGTATAGAAATGCCAACAGTATTTAATAATCCAGTCTATGTACATGGTATGTCATTCCAATTACTTGTCTCTTCTGTAATTACTTTCCCCAATGTCCTGTAGTATTCAGTATACAATTTTTTCACCTCCTACGGGGCCTTTTCCACTGCCTTCCTCAGGTCCTCTAGAGTCAGGGGTGAGAAGGATGGACTCATGGAGAGAGTGAAATCCATCCCGCCCCTCTGCACCTACTCTCTGATTATGTCTAATACAGGTGTACTGGGCCATGCCCTTCACCTCTGTCTACAATTGGGCCCCTTGCTGGGAATTCCTCTTGGATCTGAGTGTTGACTGTACTATTTCAGTGTCCACAAGGACTCTCGCAATGCCTGGCGTGGGTACAAGAGCCCAAGATATACCTACATACGAATGATCAGATCAGGCCATCAAATTTTCTGCCGTAAGGAACAGCCAGGGGAGGGGTGGCTGGTTGCCTCTATCTCATCTTTGGATTTCTTAGAGCTGAGCTTTCCAGTGTGGTAGCCACTAACCAAATGTCTCTATTTATAATTAATTTAGTTCGAAAAATAATTAAATCATTCTATTAAAAAATGCAAAAACCACACAATTGCTTGGTCACACTAGCCATGTTCCAAGTGTGTCTGTAACATCTGGAATTTCAGGTTGGTAAAGTTGACGGTGAAAGCTATAAATGGGTCTATAGAAGTGAGGGGTTGGAAGGTGAATTTCTCAGCATCTCTTCCTCATTTGAAATTTTCAACTGTGATCAATATCTTATTGAAGGACTCTGTCTGCACAGAGCACAGGGGAGGTCTGAGAACCTGGAGGGAAGACCAGGGTGATGCTGTGTGAGCCAGCAAGTCGAGTAGGAGAAATGGGTGGGTCAACTTGTATGATAACTTTAGGCTCATAGTTGTGTTTGTACAAAATGCATGGTGGAGAGCATAGATAGCAGTGATGCTGAGGACGATTCACATAGGGAACAACTCTCAGGTAGGATCTAAAGGGACACAATTCCTAGAACACTTTGATTCCACCCGGTTCTTTAGAAATGAAGGAAGGTGAACATGAAATCAGGAAGAAGAAGGAAATATGTGTAGAATTCTGATTTGTTCTTTCCAAATTTTAATGATATAATAGAGTTATTGTGTCCATGTCTTTTGACTGTACTGTGCTTATAGTCATCTTTTCTTGCTTTG
Organism: Mesoplodon mirus; assembly: GCF_964341445.2. Classification (NCBI taxonomy): domain Eukaryota; kingdom Metazoa; phylum Chordata; class Mammalia; order Artiodactyla; family Ziphiidae; genus Mesoplodon; species Mesoplodon mirus. The sequence goes on from NW_028295299.1 coordinate 255,630, forward strand.
CCATTCAGAAATTTTCTTTCTCACAAGACTACTCTTTCATTGCTTTTTCACTGCCAAAAATGAAAGGTTCTTTTCTGTTTGATACCTGGAGGGTATTTTGCACCAAGGTTTTGATTTCATTTTTACATTCACGTATGATGGCCATATCCTAGTGGGAACAAAACTCCCATAGTCACTTGACACTGGAGAACAAGTTCTTATAGTGAGTGTCAGGTGGTGGATGAGACTTGAACTCTCTCCCTCTACACTTTCAGGACTTGTAGCTTAATGTTACTTTTGTCCTCACTGTTTATTCCTCATGGAAAGCGCGCTCCCAGAGATGGATGAGTCTCAGAACACATTCTTTTGGATCACTGCATGTGCTCAGTCTCCTCATTTCAGCCTCAGCACCTCCCAAGGCTGATGTGCTGAGAGGTTTCCAATTGAGAGGGCTCCACGTCCAACTGCCCCTAAAGACCCTTCATGGCCGGCAAGAATTCTAGAGGACTGTGTGAAGGGTCTGATGGGCTCGCTTCACACACTGGCTGTCACAGCCCTGCTAACCTGGTCTCCTGGAATTCACCAGGCCCAGGACAGAGACTCAGGGCGGCAGGACCCAGGGTCACTGCTCTTCTTACAACCCACTGCTCCATCCGGACAGCCCTGCCCCTGCTCCCCACACTCCAGTCCTGCCTTCCCTCGGACCTTTCCTCAGGCCTTCCTTGGGCTTATCCTTCCCAGTTCTTCCAAGGCTGGGGTAAACCCTGGCAGGTGCTGTGTGTTTAGGAGGCTTCCCCTGCTGTAGAACTTTTGTTTCAGTATTCCAGACTAAGGGAATTGGTTCAAGCTACTTTTAACTCTAATATTGCTTTCATCCTCTCTAAGGGGCTAAGAGACTTACGGAGTTGTTTTGAAGTACCTAAGGTTAGCTCAGGCACCGGACACTTACTTTTTTTGTGAAGTTGGTTGCATATCTAGGCTATTGTGGAGAATGCTGCAATGAACCTAAGTTCATCTCATTGTGATACTGATTTAACTTCCTTTGGATATATACCCGGAACTGTGATTGCTGAATCATATGATATTTCTGTTTATAATTTTATAAGGAACACCCATACTCTTTTTCACAAGAGCTGCACCATTTTACATTACCACCAGCTGTGTACAAAGTTTCCAATTCCCCACATCTTGGCCTTAAACTGTTAATTTTTTTCTTTATAATACACAGCCTAACAGGTGTGAGGTGTTCATTTGCATTGCCCTGATGATTAGTGAGGTTGAGAACCTTTTCCTATATTTGTTACTCTTTTGTATGTCTTTTTCAGGAAATGTCTTATTTAAGTCTTTGCACATTTCTTAACCCATTTATTTACCCTTTTTAATTTTTTAATGTATTTTGCATTTGAGTTGTAGTGTTTTTCTTAGATGTTTTGGACATTAGCTCCTTTTCTGATATATGTTTGTAATCTTTCTGTAAGTTATATTTTCATCCTATTGACTGTTGAAAAAACTATACTTTCCCTATTTGTTGTCTTAGAAGCTTGGTGAATTTCATTTGGCCCTGTATCTATGAGTTTTCTTGGGATTTATTTATTCTGGTCTTTAGGCCTATGTATCTGTTTCTATGTCAGTACCATACAGTTTTGATTCCTGTGGCTTTGTAGTGTGTTTTGAAGACAGGAAGTGAGAAGCCTCCATCTATGTTCTTTGTTCTCAGGATTGTTTTGTCTGTTTGGACTCCTTAGTGTTTCCATATATATTTTAGGATCTTTTTTTTTCTATTTCTTTGAAAATGACATTGGGATTTTGATATGTATTACAATGAATTTATAATTACCTTTGGGTAGTGTAGAAATGTCAACAATAAGAAATCTCCAGTCTATGAATATGATATGCCATTTCAATTATTTGTTCCTTGTTAAATACTTTCAGCAGTGGTTTGTAGTTTTCAGTGTACAGGCCATTTACCTTCTAAGGGCATTTTGTCCCTTCCTTCCCTGGATTTTTCAGAGGCAGTGGTGAAAAGGCTGGCCTCATGAAGTGAGTGAATGTCCCTCCCTCCCTTCTGCACCTGCTCGCCAATTATGTCTAGCACAGGTGCACTGGGCCATGCTCATTACCTCTCCCCTCAAGTGGAACACCTGTCGGGAATTCCTCTAGGATCTGGGTGTTGACATTACTGTTTCAGTGTCCCCAAGGTCTCATGAGTGCCTGGCAAGTGTGCCTGATCCTAGGAAACACCTACAAATGAATCATCAAATCTGGCCAGCAAACTGCCCTGCAGAATGTGTTGGGCTGCACCTCTCACACCTGCAAGCCCTGTACTTGCTCAACCTCAGGGCTAAGAACAGAGCCTGGAATCAGGGACAGAGACATTCATGGTTTAATAGATGGGAGATCTTTCACGTCAGAAGCAATGTAGTCCTGGAGAGACATCCCACTGTAGATAGCCAATGGCAGTCAGAACGCAGCAGCAGCAGTAGGAGCATTCTTCACTCTGGGCGGAATAGGCAGGCTACCAGTTAAAGGGGGAATTGACAGCAGTTGGGCTCATCGGTTACCAGGGAAACCAGCAGAGTGACGCATCCCTCTTACCTCTTGGACTAAGTACTTCACTGGGCACAAGTTTTTCCTTTGATAAACCATCAGCAAACAGCCATCTTGAATGGGTATATATATATATATATATATATATATATATATATGGAGAGAGAGAAAGAGAGGGATGTGTATTACAGTGTGGTAGCCACTAGCTAGATGTGCCTGTTATAATTTATTTAAGTCAATTAATGATTAACTCATAGTATTAAAATAAAACAAATAAAATATCCAATTACTCAGTCACATTAGTCACATTTTAAATGTATCCATAAGACTTGTAAATTCATGTTCGTGTTTCTACAGATTCGACTCTGGATAGCATTTGTGGCCGTGATAAGGAAAAGGATACAGGTAGGAACAACACTTAGGTAGGATCTAATGGCAGAGGGTTCCTGGAACTTTAGGGTTATATCTCCTGCTTTGGAGACTGAGGAAGGTGGATATGAAATCAGAAAGAAGAATAAAATATGTGTAGAGTTCGGACTTGTTTTTTTCATATTTTAATGATACAATAGAAAGCAATTGTGTCCTTAGACGTGACTGTGCTCTATAATCACATTTTCTTGATTTGCTCATCAAAAATGATCTTTTGCACATGAGCTGCTCTTTCTTGTGCTTGTCACTCCCTAATATGGAAGTTTGTTTTCTGGTTAGCACATGTAGGGTATTGTGCACAGGAGAGTTTGTTTTCTTTTGCATATTGACCCATGATGGACAGAACAAAACACTCATGGGTCAAAACACTCATGGGCCCTTGAAACTTGAGACCAAGTTCTTCTAGAAAGGGTGAGGTGGTGGATGAGAAGTGAACTGTCTCCCTCTGCACTTTCAGGACTTGTGGCTCCACCTCATGTTTTGTCCTCACTGTTAGTTCCTCTTGTAAAGGACAGTCCCAGAGATGGATGGGTCACAGAACACATGCTCTGGGAACACTGCATGTGCTCAGTCTCCTTGAGCTCATCTCAGCCTCTCCATTTCCCCAAGGCTGATGTGCTGACATGCTTCCATTTGAGAGGGGTCCACGTCCAGCTGCCCCTAAAGACCCTTCATGGCCGGCAGGAATTCTAGAGGACAGTGTGAAGGTGCTGCTGGGCTATTTCACACACTTGCTTTCAAAGCCCTGCTGACCTGGTCTCCTGGGGTTGACCAGGCCCAGGACAGAGACTCAGGGCAGCAGGACCCAGGGTCACTGCTCTTCTTACAACCCACTGCTCCTTCCAGACAGCCCTGCTCTTGCTCCCCACCCCACAGTCCTGCCTACCCTCTGACCTTTCCTCAGGCCTGCCTTGGTCTTATCCTTCCCAGTTCTTCCAAGGCTGGGGTATACCCAGGCAGGTGCTTTGTGTTTATGAGGCTTCCTCTGCTGTAGAATTTTGTTTCAGTTTTCCAGATTAAGGGAATTGGGACAAGTTACTTTGAACTCTAATATAGCTTTCATCCGCTCTAAGGGGCTAAGATACTTACGGAGTTCTTTTGAAGTACCTAAGGTTAGCTCAGGCACAGAACCCTTACTTGTTTTGTGAAGTTGGTTGCATGTTCTTCCCTCAACACAGCTGTTGCCCAGATTTGGTTAATATTCCTTTTCCTCAGAAGGAGATGGTGCAGAGATAAATGTTCTAAGCTCTTGATCTCCTAAGTGGAAAAGCCAAACTGAGAACCCAGGGGTTGGTCCCAATATGGATGCTCTGGATCCCTGACCTGCACTTACAACTCAGCCAAGGGATCCTCAGTCATGGAGCAAGGGAGTCCCTGCATTCGTATCCTTGGCTGGAAGTCCTAGCATCTACAAAGGTCCAGACCTTGCCCATCAGGTGGCCTTAATGATCACAGAATCCAGGGCAGCTATGGCTGGACTTATCAGTTGACTTTGGCACAGTCATTAATGTGAAATTCACCTCAAGACCTGCATTCTCCTGGTCAGCTACAGATTCTGAGAGGTTTGAGACACCATGTACACAGTACAGGTCATATCTGTCAGTGCTGGTGTCATTGCTTAAACAAGGCCAAAAGCAGATAAGAATCAGGGAGCTATTTATTGTATTGGATAACATTACCATAAGCCATAGAATTGGTCAATTCCTGTAGCCCACACCCAAGGACTCAAAGTGGAACCTGACTGTTAGCCTGTACACTTCTCCTGCACAGCTGGGTTAGAGACAGGCTGTGCTGAGTCTGGGCTCCCTCTTCATAACAAAGTGTCCCACTTATGGAACAGCTCCCTAGAGTATGGACAGCCGCTGACTCAGTGGGCATACGTACATTGTATAGCAAACAAAGACTGGGAGAAAAATATGATACGATTGATAGTGGCTGTATCTAAAGGGTAGGATTTCAGTTTTGTCAAATCTTGTGTATTTGATTTTCTTTAAGACAAGTGATTAGTGAATAAATGTAGCATATTTTGTCTAGGATTGAATTCAGTCCTTTAATGGAGGTTGCTGTTAATCAAGTATAAAATATCATACAACAGAAGTCATGATAAATGCAGTAGCTGGCATTGTGGATGCTGGGGAAAGAGTGATCTGGGAAAAATCAAGAGACAGTGGCAATTTAGCAGAAGCTCAAAAGAGGCAGGATGGGTCATGGGTCTCTGTCACTGAAACAGAGCATGCATTTTAATGTTTACCATTTTTTAGATCGACCCTTCCCTTCTGATTAGGCTCCCTTTAGCTACAAAGCCAAAGCTCTGTTTTCATTTCCTTCCTCTTGTCCTTTACCTTCCTTCATCCCCCAAAGAGGATGGCCCAACACCAGCTCAGCCCACACTTACTAACCTCCCACATCCATACACACCACCCCATGTCCTCATCGAGAAGAAAGGCCCTGAGTCATTCCTGAGCTGCATCACCAGTGTCCTGACAGTTACTCTGTGTCCCTCCAGCTCTCCCTGATGATGTGGCGGTAGATCTGCACCGTGATAGGACAGAAGAAAAGCCTCCGAGGATCATCAAGGTAAGCTGGATTTTTTCTGGTCTGAGATAGAAATATTGCTTTATTTCTCTTTCAATAGATTTAAGTTATGAATATTTGAGGGTATTCCTTCCAGATACATACAATTCCCTTGGTTGGGAGAATGTGGAGTGAGAGTCTATTACCAACTCATGGTGCCTGATTCCTCAGGACATTAAAATTGACAGCATCCATTACAGCCTGTATAGTATGGAGCTCTCTCTCCTGGAGCGATTTTTCCTCTAGGCAGAGAATTCTGTAATTTCCAACCTAAATGGACTTGGAAGTTCCATCCTCCTAGCAAAGTTCTTGCCTTTCAGCCTGAATAGGTTTGCTCTGATAACCCTTGCTGGGTTCCCTGGACCACTGTTTCTTATCAGGTTTTCTACTGTCAGCAAATGAACAAAAGACCTGAGCATCACTGTTATCTTATCCTCATAGTGTTTTCTCTTCTGTAGTTGCAGGTGGCCTTCACAGAACGTGAAAACAGTATGTATTCTGGAATCAGTCACTTGGGGAGGAAGAACTTGGAAGATGAGAAAGTGGGACATTCTTGCTGGTTTTAGTGTAGAGGGCAAACTGATTTCAAATTTGTGCTGGGAATGAGAGTAGGGGTCCTGGTGATAGAAAGAGATTTACAAGTAATGTGACCAGTTACTATAGTCCCAGGAAGAAGCTGTATTACGGTTAGGTGGTGTAAGTTTGTGTGCATGAGAAAGGGTGTGTCTGTATGTGAAATGAGTGGTATGATTCTGTGTGTGTATGTGAACATTTTGTGTTGTGTTTCCCTTGACTTATGTTCCCATAAACATCACTGTTCCTGGTGCCATCTTTCTAAAAAATATTCCCATCAACTCTGCATCATGAATGGGTATGGATATAAAAGTAAATAAACTGTACACTTTCAGGGTGTGCATTGATTTTATACCAAGTGAGCCTCATTTAACCTGGAAAACAAATCCTATCACCACCCAGGCAAATGTTTACTGGATTCTTTTTTTTTTCTTTTGGCTGTGTTGGGTCTTCGTTGCACTGTGCGGGCTTCTCATTTCGGTGGCTACTGTTGTTCCAGACCACGGGCTCTAAGTGCATGGGCTACAAAATTTGTGGCACGTGGGCTCAGTAGTTGTGATTTTCAGGGTCTAGAGCACAGGCTTAGTAGTTGTGGTGCACGGGTTTAGTTGCTCCATGGCTGGATTCTTAGTGAACAAAACTGGGTTTCAGCATGCCTACTACTGGGCCAATTACAACTTCATTTAATAAGAAATCTCATCTCTTAGTACGTCTCATAACATTCTGAATGGTTATGATACATCTCTCTGCCACTTCCCTCATTCTAACTGTTTCCTATTAGAGCCTCAGGAGGAGTCCTCCCCCCTTACCTGAAGCACCTAGTGCTAGGCAGGACTCCTTCTTTTTGCAGGCAGCCCATGATTGTACCCACATGCCACACCCAGTTCTGGAGGAGTCCGAGAAAGAAGGAGCCTCCAGGAGTAGATGGAGGAAATTCACTCCACCTTTCTCCTTTGAGGCTAATATTCACTATCGGATTCTCTGCTAAGGAAACGCAATGTCCTTCTCCTGTAGAAAGTCTGTCTTCCATCACTTGTGCCGGCCCTGTTTCTGTGTGCTGGGCAAGAAACACTGCATACAGTGAAGACAGAACCAAGATATCTACCCCAAGGATTGAGCACAGGGTGGGCACTGGCTCCCTTCCCAGGAGGGCGGACAGGAGGTTGTGCTTTGCAAGGTGGGACAGAGAAATCAAGCAGTGTGACAAGAGCATCTCCACTCATGTTGCTGTGCAAACTGCCAGATGATGTATGTTCTTGGTATTTTCTGAAGGCTTTTGCAAGCAAACAAGTCTGAGAGTAAAGTCAATTAAAACATGGAAAGTTATACTTAAAAATTTTTTTCGATAGTGAGTCCTTTGAGAAATACATACTTTAATAGAATATGATTGCCTTATATGTGTCAATATTTTCCCCACCAAAGAAAAAACTGAAAATGCTTGATTGTAAAATGTCACTTGTTTAACCATGAGACTGTCTATGAGTAAAGTTGTTCTAGAAATCCTCAATCCCTAGGTCGTAGTTACCTGATGGTGCTGAGGGGAACCCTGGTGTGCGATTCAGTGCCTGCTACTCACAGGGAGGCTCTTAAGAACTCAGAGACCCGCCCAGTGGACCCCACGTGTGAGGACAGGATTGCCGCCTCGGGCTGCACTTGAAGAGGGAAATGCTTTAGAGAAGTGGAAGGAGATACTTTAAGGACACCTGAGCCATGGGGAGTCAGGTGTGGTTGGTTTAGAGATCAAGGAAAAGTGTACACCAGAGCACAGCCTGGGCCACACTTAGGATGCTATTCGCACTTCTGGTTGAATTTGGAAGAGAAAGGACATCCCCCTCCTGCTGGAGTGAACTCTGGAGAGATGTCTTCTTTAAAGCCTGGGGAGAGGAGCTTCTCTCCCATTATCTCCTGATACCTGTGTACATTCGAGACCCTTCCTCCTTTCTTCTTTCCCTCTGTTGACTCCCTTTCCTTATTTTTCTTCTTTTTTCCCCTTTTTCCACTTTGTATTTATTTTACATATGTATATTTTATTGTTGTAAAAGTACACATACGATGAAATCCAACGTCTTAACATGTTTTGAAATGTCCAGGCAGTCCTGTTGACTACATGCACCTTGTTGAACAGCATGTGTCTAGAACTTTTCCATTTTGAAATAACACATTCTAACCATTGAACAGAGACTCCCCATGTCAACCTCCTGCCAGCTCTTGGAACCACCCTTCTACACTCTGCTTCTAAGAGTTTTCTTTCAGTTTTTGACCTTCCGTGACTGGCTTATTTCACTCTTACAAATGTCCTCCAAGTTCTTTCGTGTTGCTGCAAATAGCAGGATTTCCTTCTTTTTCAAAGACTGAATGGCATTCCACTCTATGTATACACCACATTTTCTTTATTAATTCATCTTCCCATGGACACTAGGCAGTTTTCCTATGTTGTGTATTGTGTATAATGCTGCCATGGACATGAGATTGTAGATATCTCTTGGATATTCTTGTTTTATCTCCTTTGTATATAAACCTAAATGAGTGACTGCTGGATTTTATGAGAGTTCTCTTAATAATTTTTGGGGGACATCCATTCTGTTTTCCATAATGGCTACACCATTTTACATTACTACAGGGTACAAAACAGGGTACAGGAGTTCCACTTCTTCACATTTCTGCCAGCATCCATTAATTTTCTTTCTTTCTTTTTTTTTTTGCAGTACATGTGTCTCTCATTGTTGTGGGCTCTCCCGTTGCGGAGCGCAGGCTCCAAACACACAGGCTCAGCGGCCATGGCTCATGGGACAAGCTGCTCAGCGGCATGTGGGATCCTCCCAGACCTGGGCACGAACATGTGTCCCCTGCATCGGCAGGCGGACTCTCATCCACTGTGCCAGCAGGGAAGCCCTAATTGTCTTTTTATAATACACAACCTAACAGGTGTGAGTTATATCTCCTTGTGGCTTGATTTCCATTTCCCTGATGCTTAGCGAGGTTGAGCAAATTTTCATATGTAGATTGACCACTTGTATGTCTTTATGGAGAAATGTCTAGTGAAGCTTTTTACCCTTTTTGAAACTCAGTTATTTGCCCACTGTTTTTTTTAAATTGACTTGTAGTAGTTTCTTATATATTCTGGATATTGGTCCCTTATTCAGATACAAGGTTTACACATATTTCCTCCCATCCTATAGGTTGCCTTTTCATTCTGTTGATTATTGAAGAGACTATCCTTTCTTCACTTGGTAATCTTAGAACCTTGGCAAAGATCAGTTGGCCATATATATGTGCGTTTATTTGGGGTCTCTCTATTATATTTCATTGGTCTATAACACTATCTTGATCCCAGTAGCAGACTGTTTTGACTACTGTGGCATTGTTATGTGTTTTGAGTTCAGGAAGTGTTAATCTCCATCATTGCTGTTTTCTCTCAAGATTGTTTTATCTACTTGGCGGGTTCCATATGTATTTTAGAATTCTGTCCACTTCTATAATAATGACATGGAATTTTCTGGGTTGTTGTGATATATGTGTACATCACTTTATGTAGTATAGAAATGCCAACAGTATTTAATAATCCAGTCTATGAACATGGTATGTCATTCCAATTACTTGTCTGTTCTTTAATTTCTTTCTAGAGTGTCCTGTAGTTTTCAGTATACAAATTTTCACCTCTTACGGGGCCTTTTCCACTGCCTTCCTCAGGCCTTCTAGAGTCAGGATTGAGAAGGATGGACTCATGGAGAGAGTGAAATCCCTCCCTCCCCCTGCACCTACTCTCTGATAATGTCTAATACAGGTGTACTGGGCCATGCCCTTCACCTCTGTCTACAAGTGGGCCCCTTGCTGGGAATTCCTCTTGGATCTGAGTGTTGACTGTACTATTTCAGTGTCCACAAGGACCCTCCCAATGCCTGGCGTGGGTTCAAGAGCCCAAGATATACCTACATACGAAGGATCAGATCAGGCCATCAAATTTTCTGCAGTAAAGAACAATCAGGGGAAGGGTGGCTGGTTGCCTCTTTCTCATCTTTGGATTTCTTACAGCTGAGCTTTCCAGTGTGGTAGTCACGAACCAAATGTGTCTATTTATAATTAATTTAGTTCAAAGAATAATTAACTCATTCAATTAAAAAATGCAAAAAACACACAATTGCTTGGTCACACTAGCCATGTTTGAAGTGTGTCTGTACCATCTGGAATTTCAGGTTGGTAAGGTTGACGGTGAAAGCTATAAATGGGTCTATAGAAGTGAGGGGTCGAAAGGTGATTTTCTCAGCATCTCTCCCTCATTTGAAATTTTCAACTGTGATCAATATCTTATTGAAGGACTCTGTCTGCACAGAGCACAGATGAGGTCTGAGAACCTGGAGGGAAGACCAGGGTGATGCTGTGTGAGCCAGCAAGTCGAGTAGGAGAAATGGGTGGGTCAACTTGTATAATAACTTTATGCTCATGGTTGTGTTTGTACAGAATGGATCTTGGAGAGCATACATAGCACTGATGCTGATGACGATTCACATAGCGAACAACTCTCAGGTAGGATCTAAAGCGAAACAATTCCTAGAACACTTGGGTTCCACCCGGTTCTTTAGAAACTAAGGAAGGTGAATATGAAATCAGGGAGAAGAAGAAAATATGTGTAGGATTCTGATTTGCTCTTTCCAAATTTTAATGATATAATAGAGTTATTGTGTCCATGTCCTTTGACTGTACTGTGCTTATAGTCATCTTTTCTTGCTTTGCCATTCAGAAATTTTCTTTCTCACAAGACTACTCTTTCATTGCTTTTTCACTGTCAAAGATGAAAGGTTCGTTTCTCTTTGGTACCTGTAGAGTATTTTGCACCAGGATTTTGGTTTCAGTTTTACATTCACGTATGATGGCCATATCCTAGTGGGAACAAAAGTCTCATAGTCACTTGACACTAGAGAATAAATTCTTATAGTGAGTGTCAGGTGGTTGATGAGACTTGAACTCTCTCCCTCTACACGTTCAGGACTTGTAGCTTCATCTTACTTTTGTCCTCACTGTTTATTCCTCATGGAATGCGTGCTCCCAGAGGTGGATGAGTCACAGAACACATACTTTGGAATCAATGCGTGTGCTCAGTCTCCTCATTTCAGCCTCAGCACCTCCCAAGGCTGATGTGCAGACATTTTTCCATTTGAGAGGCCTCCACGTCCAGCTGATCCTAAAGACCCTTCATGGCTGGCAGGCATTCTAGAGGACTCTGTGAAGGGGTTGCTGGGCTTGCTATACACACTGGCTCTCACAGACCTGCAAACTTGGTCTCCTGAAATTCACCAGGCCCAGGAGAGAGACTCAGGGCAGCAGGACCCAGTGTCACTGCTCTTCTTGCAACCCACTGCTCCATCCGGACAGCCCTGCCCCTGCTCCCCACACCCCAGTCCTGCCTACGCTCTGACCTTACCTCAGGCCTGCCTTGGTCTTATCCTTCCCAGTTCTTCCAAGGCTTGTGTAAACCCTGGCAGGTGCTGTGTGTTTAGGAGGCTTCCCCTGCTGTAGAACTTTTGTTTCAGTATTCCAGACTAAGGGAATTGGTTCAAGTTACTTTTAACTCTAATATTGCTTTCATCCTCTCTAAGGGGCTAAGAGACTTATGGAGTTGTTTTGAAGTACCTAAGGTTAGCTCAGGCACAGGACCCTTACTTGTTTTGTGAAGTTGGTTGCATATCTAGGCTATTGTGGAGAATGCTGCAATGAACTTAAGTTCATCTCATTGTGATACTGATTTAATTTCCTTTGGATATATACCCAGAACTGTGATTGCTGAATCATATGATATTTCTGTTTATAATTTTATAAGGAACCCCCGTACTGTTTTTCATAAGAGCTGCACTATTTTACATTCCCACCAGCAGTGTACAAAGTTTCCAATTCCCTACATCTTTGCCTTAAGCTGTTAATTTTTTTCTTTATAATACACAGCCTAACAGGTGTGAGATGTTCATTTTCCTTGCCCTGATGATTAGTGAGGCTGTGAACCTTTTCCTATATTTGTTAGCCATTTGTATGTCTTTTTCAGGAAATGTCTTATTTAAGTCTTTGCACATTTCTGAACCCAGTTATTTGCCCTTTTTAATTTTTTAATGTATTTTGCATTTGAATTGTAGTGTTTTTCTTAGATGTTTTGGACATTAGCTCCTTTTCTGATATATGTTTGTAATCTTTCTGTAAGTTATATTTTCATCCTATTGACTGTTGAAAAAACTATACTTTCCCTATTTGTTGTCTTAGAAGCTTGGTGAATTTCATTTGGCCATGTATCTATGAGTTTTCTTGGGGGTTATTTATTCTGGTCTTTAGGCCTATGTATCTGTTTCTATGTCCATACCGTACAGTTTTGATTCCTGTGGCTTTGTAATTTGTTTTGAAGTCAGGAAGTGAGAAGCCTCCATCTATGTTCTTTGTTCTCAGGATTGTTTTGTCTGTTAGGAGTCCTTAGTGGTTCCATATGTATTTTAGGATTTTTTTTCTTTTACTTTGAAAATGACATTGGGATTTTTATATGTATTACAATGAATTACTACTTACCTTCGTGTAGTGTAGAAATGTCAACAATAATATGTCTCCAGTCTATGAATATGCTATGTCATTTCAATTATTTTTTCCCTGTTTAATTCTTTCAGCAGTGGTTTGTAGTTTTCAGTGTACAGGCCATTTACCTTCTAAGGGCATTTTGTCCCTTCCTTCCCTGGATTTTTCAGAGGCAGTGGTGAGAAGGATGGCCTCATGATGTGAGTGAATGTCCCTCCCTCCCTTCTGCACCTGCTCGCTGATTATGTCTAGCACAGGTGCACTGGGCCATGCTCATTACCTCTCCCCTCAAGTGGAACACCTGTCGGGAATTCCTCTAGGATCTGGGTGTTGACATTACTGTTTCAGTGTCCCCAAGGTCTCATGAGTGCCTGGCAAGTGTGCATGAGCCTAGGAAACACCTACAAAGGAATCATCAAATGTGGCCAGCAAACTGCCCTGCAGAAGGTGTTGGGCTGCACCTCTCACGCCTGCAAGCCCTGTACTTGCTCAGCCTCAGGGCTAAGGAAAGAGCCCGGAGTCAGGGACAGAGACATTCATGGTTTAATAGATGGGAGATCTTTCACGTCTTAAGCAAAGTGGTCCTGGAGAGACATCCCACTGTAGATAGGCGATGGCAGGCAGAACGCAGCAGCAGCAGTAGCAGCATTCTTCTCTCTGGGCGGAATAGGCAGGCTACCAGTTAAAGGGGGGATTGACAGCAGATGGGCTCATCGGTTACCAGGGAAACCAGCAGAGGGACACATCCCTCTTACCCCTTTGGCTAAGTACCTTCACGGGGCAGAGGTTTTACCTTCATTAAACCATCAGCAAATAGTCAACTTTAATTGATACAACATACAGAGGTGAATAAACAGGGGAGTGGTGGTAACATTCTCCATATATTATATATATATATATATACATTTATATGGAGAGAGAGAGAGAGAGAGGGATGTGTATTACAATGTGGTAGCCACTAGCTAGATGTGCCTGTTACAATTTATTTAATTCAGTCAATGATTATCTTAGTGTATTAAAATAAAACAAAATAAAATAACCAATTACTCAGTCACATTAGTCACATTTTAAATGTATCCATAAGACTTGTACATTCGTATTCGTGTTTCTACAGAATCGACTCTGGATAGCATTTGTGGCTGTGATGAGGAAAAGGATACAGGTAGGAACAACACTTAGGTAGGATCTAATGGCAGAGGGTTCCTGGAACTTTAGGGTTAAATCTCCTCCTTTGGAGACTGAGGAAAGTGGATATGAAATCAGAAAGAAGAATGAAATATGTGTAGAGTTCTGACTTTTTTTTCATATTTTAATGATACAATAGAGAGAAATTGTGTCCTTAGACGTGACTGTGCTCTATAATCACCTTTTCTTGATTTGCTCATCAAAACTGATCTTTTGCACATGAGCTGCTCTTTCTTGTGCTTGTCACTGCCTAATATGGAAGTTTGTGTTCTGGTTAGCAAATGTAGGGTATTGTGCACAGGAGAGTTTGTTTTCCTTTGCATATTGACCTATGATGGACAGAACCTGTGGGTCAAAACTCTCATGGGCCCTTGAAACTTGAGACCAAGTTCTTCTAGAAAGGGTGAGGTGGTGGATGAGAAGTGAACTGTCTCCCTCTGCACTTTCAGGACTTGTGGCTTCACCTCATGTAGTGTCCTCACTGTTAGTTCCTCTTGTAAAGGACAGTCCCAGAGATGGATGAGTCACAGAACACGTGTTCTGGGATCACTGCATTTGCTCAGTCTCCTTCAGCTCATCTCAGCCTCTGCACTTCCCGAAGGCTGATGTGCTGACATGCTTCCATTTGAGAGGGGTCCACGTCCAGCTGCCCCTAGAGAACCTCCATGGGCGGCAGAAATTCTAGAGGGCTGTGTGAAGGGGCTGCTGGGCTTCTTCACACACTTGCTTTCACAGCCCTGCTGACCTGGTCTCCTGGGGTTCACCAGGCCCAGGACAGAGACTTAGGGCAGCAGGACCCAGGGTCACTGCTCTTCTTACAACCCACTTCTCCGTCCAGACAGCCCTGCCCCTGCTTCTCACACCCCAGTCCTGCCTACCCTCTGACCTTTCCTCAGGCCTGCCTTGGTCTTATTCTTCCCAGTTCTTCCAAGGCTGGGGTAAACCCTGGCAGGTGCTGTGTGTTTAGGAGGCTTCCCCTGCTGTGGAACTTTTTTTTCAGTATTCCAGACTAAGGGTATTGGGACAAGTTACTTTTAACTCAAATATTGCTTTCATCCCCTCTAAGGGGCTAAGAGACGTACGGAGTTGTTTTGAAGTACCTAAGGTTAGCTCAGGCACATGACCCTTACTTGTTTTCTGAAGTTGATTGCATGTTCGTCCCTCAACACAGCTGTTGCCCAGATTTGGTTAATATTTCTTTTCCTCGATAGGAGATGGTGCAGAGATAAATGTTCTAAGCTCTTGACCTCCTAAGGAGAACAGCCAAACTGAGAACCCAGGGGTGGGTCCCAATGTGGGTGCTCTGGATCCCTGACCTGCACTTACCACTCAGCCAAGGGATCCTCAGTCATGGAGCAAGGGAGTCCCTGCATCCGTATCCTTGGCTGGAAGTCCTAGCATCTCCAAAGGTCCAGACCCTGCCCATCAGGTGGCCTTAGTGGTCACAGAATCCAGGGCAGCTATGGGTGGACTTATCAGTTGAGTTTGGCACAGTCATTAAGGTGAAATTCACCTCAGGACCTGCATTCTCCTGGTCAGCTCACTGATTCTGAGAGGTGTGAGACCCCATGTATACAGTACAGGTCATATCTGTCAGTGCTGGTGTCATTGCTTAAACAAGGCCAAAAGCAGATAAGAATCAGGGATATTTTATTGTATTGGATAACATTACCATAAGCTTTAGAATTGGTCAATTCCTGTAGTCCACAACCAAGGACTCAAAGTGGAACCTGACTGTTAGCCTATACACTTCTCCTGCACAGCTGGGTTAGAGACAGGCTGTGCTCAGTCTGGGCTCCGTCTTCATAACGAACTGTCCCACTTATGGAACAGCTCCCTAGAGTACGGACAGCCCCTGACTCAGTGGGCATACGTACATTGTATTGAAAACAAAGACTGGGAGAAAAATATGATAGGATTGATAGTGGTTGTATCTAAATGGTAGGATTTCAGTTTTGTCAAATCTTGTGTATTTGATTTTCTTTAAGACAAGAGATTAGTGAATAAATATAGCATATTTTGTTTAGGATTGTATTCACTCCTTTAATAGAGGTTGCTGTTAATCAAGTATATAATATACAACAGAAGACATGATAAATGCAGTAGCTGGCATTGTGGATGCTGGGGGAAGAGTGATCTGGGAAAAATCAAGCGACAGTGGCAATTTAGCAGAAGCTCAAAAGAGGCAGGATGGGTCATGTGTCTCTGTAATTGAAACAGAGCATGCATTTTAGTGTTTACAATTTCTTAGATCGACCCTTCCCTTCTGATTAGGATTCCCTTAGCTTCAAAGCCAAATCTCTGTTTTCATTTCCTTCCTCTTGTCCTTTGCCTTCCTTCTTCCCCAAAGGGGATGGCCCATCACCAGCTCAGCGCACACTTACTAACCTCCCACATCCATACACACCACCCCATGTCCTCATCGAGAAGAAAGACCCTGAGTAATTCCTGAGCAGCAGCACCAGTGTCCTGACAGTTACTCTCTGTCCCTCCAGCTCTCCCTGAGGATGTGGCGGATGACATGCACCATGATAGGACAGAAGAAAAGCCTCCGTGTATCCCCAAGGTAAGCTGGATTTCTTCTGGTCTGAGATAGAAATATGGCTTTATTTCTCTTTCAATAGAATTAAGTTATGAATATTTGAGGGTATTCATTCCAGATACATACAATTCCCTTGATTGGGAGAATGTGGAGTGAGAGTCTATTACCAACTCATGGTGCCTGATTCCACAGGACATTAAAATTGACAGCATCCATTACAGCCTTTAGAGTACAGAGCTCTCTCTCCTGCAGCGATTTTCCCTCTAGGCAAAGAATTCTGTAATTTCCAACCTAAATGGACTTGGAAGTTCCATCCTCCTAGCAAAGTTCTTGCCTTTCAGCCTGAGTAGGTTTGCTCTCATAACCCTTGCTGGGTTCCCTGGACCACTGTTTCTTATCAGGTTTTCTACTGTCAGCAAATGAACAAAAGACCTGAGCATCACTGTGATCTTATCCTCATAGTGTTTTCTCTTCTGTAATTGCAGGTGACCTTCCCAGAACGTGAAAACGGTATGTATTCTGGAATCAGTCACTTGGGGAGGAAGAACTTTGAAGATGAGAAAGTGGGACATTCTTGCTGGGTTTAGTGTAGAGGGCAAACTGATTCCAAATTTGTGCTGGGAATGAGAGTAGGGTCCCTGGTGATAGAAAGTGATTTACAAGTAATGTGACCAATTACTATAGTCCCAGGAAGAATCTGCATTACGGTTAAGTGGTGTAGGTTTGTGTGCATGAGACTGGGTGTGTCTGTATGTGAAATGAGTGGGATGACTCTGTGTGTGTATGTGAACTTTTTGTGTTGTGTTTCCCTTGATTTATGTTCCCCTAAACATCACTGTTACTGGTGCCAACTTTCTAGAAAATATTCCCATCACCACTGCATCATGAATGGGTATGGATATAAAAGTAAATAAACTGTACACTTTCAGTGTGTGCATTGATTTTATACCAAGTGAGCCTCATTTAACCTGGAAAACAAATCCTATCACCACCCAGGCAAATGTTTACTGGATTCTTTTTTTTTTTTTTTGCCTGTGTTGGCTCTTTGTTGCAGTGCACGGGCTTCTCATTTCGGTGGCTTCTCTTGTTCCAGAACACGGGCTCTAGGTGCATGGGCTTCAATAGTTGTGGCACGTGGGCTCAGTAGTTGTGATTTGCGGGCTCTAGACCCCAGGCTTTGTAGTTGTGGTGCACGGACTTAGTTGCTCCATGGCTGGATTCTTAATGAACACAACTGGGTTTCAGCATCCCTACTACTGGGTCAATTACAACTTAATTTAATAAGAAATCTCATCTCTTAGTAGGTCTCATAGCATTCTGAATGGTTATGATACATCTCTCTGCCACTTCCCTCATTGTGTTTCCTATTAGAGCCTCGGGATGAGTCCTCCCCCCTTACCTGAAGCACCTAGTGCTAGGCAGGCCTCCTTCCTTTTGCAGGGAGCCCATGCTTGTACCCACATGCCACACCCAGTTCTGGAGGAGTCCGAGAAAGAAGGAGCCTCCAGGAGTAGATGGAGGAAATTCACTCCACCTTTCTCCTTTGAGGCTAATATTCACTATCGGATTCTGTGCTAAGGAAACGAAATGTCCTTCTCCTGTGGAAAGTCTGTCTTCCATCACTTGTGCCGACTCTGTTTCTGTGTGCTGGGCAAGAAACACTGCATACAGTGAAGACAGACCCAAGAGATCTACCCCAGGTATTGATCTCAGGGTGGGCACTGGCTCTGTCTGTCCTGTCCGTGATCCATCATTCATCATGGTTGTGACTCTTGGACAGACACTTATCTCTCTAAATTTCCACACCCTCCACCATAACATATGGGTTACAGCCCCCACTTTGCCCTCCCCTTCACCCCCAACAGGGCTGGGTGTCAGACATGATAATGGATATTCTCCATGAGCTCTAAAGCATTGTTCCCATGAAAAAGCTGAAGAGTAAGCTTGAATCCCCCTTTACTTGGAGCCGTCAAATCCCTTCTCTCCTTTCAACAGCTACGAAATATCCAGCTTCTTCATGCCATCATTCAGGATTGAACACTTATAGAGCATTTGTGAAGCACCGGTCCTTTATTTTTCAAACATTTTACCTGTATTCAATCATTTTTGGCCACATGACATAATGCTAAAAGTAGGCCATATTAACATTTCTACATCTCAGAACAGGGAACTGAGGCAAAGAGGGATCTACATATCATTCCCAAGCACATGCTTCTTCCAAACGGGATTTGAATCCAGTCCATCAGTCATGGTCCCAATGGTTTGCTGAGTTTCTAGACATTCTCAGTTAAATAAAGATATTTGCCCACAAAACATGTCTGTTGGGTGTTTGCACTGCATACCAAACTGCAATATCTTCCTAAGTCCAACTTTGTTTCAGGAGGCTCTGCTGGGCCGCTGGTGAGGAAAGGGACCAAAGGATTGAACTGTGAATAAATTATTGCTAATTTCCCCATTGTCTTCTGCCAGCAAGATGTCAATAATTGTCTCTATTGTAATGCATTTCCCAGGATGCTGCTCCCAGAATGCCAGAAGAAGAAACACTCATCAGAGGTCAAGAATATCAATCCCAGGCTGGCTGAAAAAGTTCCGCATCTGGCCACATTTTAGGGGGCACCCTATAAATGACCCAGCTGAAGGTACTGTGGAAAATTTTTCATTAGGTTCACTCAAGAATAATTATTCTAGTTGATTCAGTGCCTCATATTGAAGAAAAAGCTATGAAATATTAAGCAGTATTCTTCTTTTATTCCATGTGTTCAAATTGAAACTTACTAAGCCAGCTGGTACTGTTTTAACCATGGAAGTAAACATACATTTAAAATTCAACATTTGGTTCATGTTTAAGAGTGAAGATGGTCTCTAGTTACGGTTTAGACTTTAGCTGATTTTTGAACGTTAGCAACAACTCATCCCTCCCTGAAACCATGTTTTGAGATTTCTTTAAATTATTAGACATTATTTAGAACAGGATTATATTGACATAAAAGTTGTACATGCAGTACAGAAAATTCCTGTATCCTATCACTCCAGTTTCAGCTATTAATAATATATAGCATAGGTGAACTACATTTGTTACAATTAGTGAAACAATGTAAGTATATTTTTACTAATGATAAGTCCGTAGTTCACCTAAGAGTCACCCCTTGTGTTGTTATATTCAATGATATTTGAAATATGTACAATATTATTTGTCACCATTATGGTGCCATACAGAAATGTGTACACTAATGTTCATAGTAGCATTATTCTTAGTAGCCAAAAGATACAAACAATCCAAAGTCCATGAGGTGATGAATGGATAAATAAAATGTGATATATACACAGAATGGAATAATTTTCAACCATAAAAAGGAATTAAAGATTGACTTATGCTACAAAATGAATGATCCAAATAATATAAAAAATATTTTATTGTTAGTGAAATTAGGCAGGCACAGAAAGACAAATATTATATGATTCCACTATTATGAGGTACCTAGTGTAGGCAAACTCACAGACACCGGAAGTAGAAATTACCAAGGTCAGGAGGCAGGAGTAAGGTGGATTATGATTTAATGGGTACAGAGGTTACGTTGAAATAATGAAAAAGATTAAGATGTAGATTGTGTTGATGGCTACACAGCATTGTGAAAGTAAGAAATGCTAGTGAACTGTCTACTTAAAAATTATGAAAAGCATAAATATGTATATTTCATCACAATAAAATAAGTCAAAAATCCAACAGAATGGACGATGAATGAAGGAGCGACAGATTTGATTAGAAGGAAGCTGAAAGAGTCTTGTAACATTTCAAGAAGAAGGGGGATTTGGAGGGACTTTGAAATGGGCAGAGGGGCCGTGGGACTCTATACTGAAGCATAGTGCAATGTTAGTGTTTAAGCTTTTTCAGACTGACACTTTCAAATTGATTAGGTTCCCTACAGCTAGAAAGCTAAAGGTTCTCTTCCTCATTTCTGAAATGTTCCTCCCCTTTGCCTTCTTCCACCCACCAGGGAGGTTTGTCCAACAGCACCTCAGTCCACACTCATTAACCACCTGCATCCATACACTCCCACCCTGTGTGAACATTAACGAGGCTCTCTGAGTAATTCCTGAGCAGCATCACCAGTGTCCTGACATTAACCCTGTGTCCTCCTAGAGCCCCCTGAGGACCTGTTGGAAGAACTGCCCTATGTGAGGGCAGTTGAAGAGGCTCCTTCTACCTCCAGGGTAAGCTCCCCTTATTTATCAGAGATTAAAAGTTTGCTTCATTTCTTTCTTTTCCAATTGATTTCAGATATGAAGATCTACAGTGTTCAAGACAGCTGATGTATACAGTTTTGCTTGGTTGGATGAATGCTGATTGAAGGTCTTTCCCAACAGATAACTCATTCAAAAGTCCATTTAAAAAATGGCAACATCAGTTAGAAACTGTATAGTCAGACACACTTTCCTCAGCAGAAAATTTCCCTCCTTGAAATAGACTTTTGTATTTGCCCCTCAAATTGGACCTGAGAGATCTTCCAGGCAAAGCTCCAGCCTTTCCCACAGCTGTCTTCTCTGGTTTCTTTTGGGGCTATTGACTCAACAACAGTTCCCAATTTGGTTTTCTGAGGACAAAAAAAGAGATGAAATACCTGTGTCCGCAGAGCACAGGATGCTGAGATCCTTACACTGTTTTCTCTTCTCTAATCACAGGTGGATAGGACAGCAAACAAAAACGGTACGTATTCAGAGATCACCCCTCTGCTGAGGAACAATCTAGATGATGAAGACGGTGGGACTCTCTTGCTGGCTTTGCTTGGAGAGACACCCTGATTCAGGGTCCCTACAGGGATGAGGGCTGGGGGTGTAGAGCTAGAGACTGATTTCCCAGTAAAAAGCCATGCCCAAGTTCTATGGTCCTGGAAGTAACTGCATCATTTAGATGATGTGGGTTTGTGTGTATCAGGGTTGGGGTGTGGTCCATGTGTGAGCCTATGTGGTGTGTTTGTGAACCTGCATGCATAAGCGTGTGTGTGTTTCCTGAGGAGATATTTCCCTCTTACACAGCAGAATTCACCTGTCAACAAAGCTCATCACCACTGCACACTGTCTGTCCACAACCTTGTTCTTCCCTCAACACAGCTGTTGCCCAGATTTGGTTAATATTCCTTTTCCTCAGAAGGAGATGGTGCAGAGATAAATGTTCTCAGCTCTTGACCTCCTAAGTGGAAAAGCCAAACTGAGAACCCAGGGGTGGGTCCCAATGTGGGTGCTCTGGATCCCTGACCTGCACTTACCACTCAGCCAAGGGATCCTCAGTCATGGAGCAAGGGAGTCCCTGCATCCGTATCCTTGGCTGGAAGTCCTAGCATCTCCAAAGGTCCAGACCTTGCCCATCAGGTGGCCTTAGTGGTCACAGAATCCAGGGCAGCTATGGGTGGGCTTATCAGTTGACTTTGGCACAGTCATTAATGTGAAATTCACCTCAGGACCTGCATTCTCCTGGTCAGCTCACAGATTCTGAGAGGTGTGAGACCCCATGTATACAGTACAGGTCATATTTGTCAGTGCTGGTGTTATTGCTTAAACAAGGCCAAAAGCAGATAAGAATCAGGGAGCTATTTTATTGTATTGGATAACATTACCATAAGCCTTAGCATTGGTCAATTCCTGTAGCCCACACCCAAGGACTCAAAGTGGAACCTGACTGTTAGCTTGTACACTTCTCCTGCACAGCTGGGTTAGAGACAGGCTGTGCTCAGTCCGGGCTCCCTCTTCATAACGAAGTGTCCCACTTATGGAACAGCTCCCTAGAGTATGGACAGGCCCTGACTCAGTGGGCATACGTACATTGTATTGAAAACAAAGACTGGGAGAAAAATATGACACGATTGATAGTGGCTGTATCTAAAGGGTAGGATTTCAGTTTTGTCAAATCTTGTATATTTGATTTTCTTTAAGACAAGTGATTAGTGAATAAATATAGCATATTTTGTCTAGGATTGAATTCAGTCCTTTAATGGAGGTTGCTGTTAATCAAGTATAAAATATCATACAACAGAAGACATGATAATTGCAGTAGCTGGCATTGTGGATGCTGGGGAAAGAGTGATCTGGGAAAAATCAAGAGACAGTGGCAATTTAGCAGAAGCTCAAAAGAGGCAGGATGGGTCATGGGTCTGTGTCATTGAAACAGAGCATGCATTTTAGTGTTTACCATTTTTTAGATCGACCCTTCCCTTCTGATTAGGCTCCCCTTAGCTAGAAAGCCAAAGCTCTGTTTTCATTTCCTTCCTCTTGTCCTTTGCCTTTCTTCCTCCACCAAAGAGGATGGCCCAACACCAGCTCACGCCACACTTACTAACCTCCCACATCCATACACACCACCCCATGTCCTCATCGAGAAGAAAGCCCCTGAGTAATTCCTGAGCAGCATCACCAGTGTCCTGACAGTTACTCTGTGTCCCTCCAGCTCTCCCTGAGGATGTGGCGGTTGACATGCACCATGATAGGACAGAAGAAATGCCTCCGTGGATCCCCAAGGTAAGCTAGATTTCTTCTGGTCTGAGATAGAAATATTTCTTTATTTCTCTTTCAATAGAATTAAGTTATGAATATTTGAGGGTATTCATTCCAGATACATACAATTCCCTTGGTTGGGAGAATGTGGAGTGAGAGTCTATTACCAACTCATGGTGCCTGATTCCACAGGACATTAAAATTGACTGCATCCATTACAGCCTGTAGAGTACAGAGTTCTCTCTCCTACAGCGATTTTTCCTCTAGGCAAAGAATTCTGTAATTTCCAACCTAAATGGACTTGGAAGTTCCATCCTCCTAGCAAAGTTCTTGCCTTTCAGCCTGAGTAGGTTTGCTCTGATAACCCTTGCTGGGTTCCCTGGACCACTGTTTCTTATCAGGTTTTCTACTGTCAGCAAATGAACAAAAGACCTGAGCATCACTGTGATCTTATCCTCATAGTGTTTTCTCTTCTGTAATTGCAGGTGACCTTCCCAGAACGTGAAAACGGTATGTATTCTGGAATCAGTCACTTGGGGAGGAAGAACTTTGAAGATGAGAAAGTGGGACATTCTTGCTGGTTTTAGTGTAGAGGGCAAACTGATTCCAAATTTGTGCTGGGAATGAGAGTAGGGTCCCTGGTGATAGAAAGTGATTTACAAGTAATGTGACCAATTACTATAGTCCCAGGAAGAATCTGCATTACGGTTAGGTGGTGTAGGTTTGTGTGCATGAGACTGGGTGTGTCTGTATGTGAAATGAGTGGGATGACTCTGTGTGTGTATGTGAACTTTTTGTGTTGTGTTTCCCTTGATTTATGTTCCCCTAAACATCACTGTTACTGGTGCCAACTTTCTAGAAAATATTCCCATCACCACTGCATCATGAATGGGTATGGATATAAAAGTAAATAAACTGTACACTTTCAGTGTGTGCATTGATTTTATACCAAGTGAGCCTCATTTAACCTGGAAAACAAATCCTATCACCACCCAGGCAAATGTTTACTGGATTCTTTTTTTTTTTTTTTGGCTGTGTTGGCTCTTCGTTGCAGTGCACGGGCTTCTCATTTCGGTGGCTTCTCTTGTTCCAGAGCACGGGCTCTAGGTTCATGGGCTTCAATAGTTGTGGCACGTGGGCTCAGTAGTTGTGATTTGCGGGCTCTAGAGCACAGGCTTTGTAGTTGTGGTGCACGGACTTAGTTGCTCCATGGCTGGATTCTTAATGAACACAACTGGGTTTCAGCATCCCTACTACTGGGTCAATTACAACTTAATTTAATAAGAAATCTCATCTCTTAGTAGGTCTCATAGCATTCTGAATGGTTATGATACATCTCTCTGCCACTTCCCTCATTGTGTTTCCTATTAGAGCCTCGGGATGAGTCCTCCCCCCTTACCTGAAGCACCTAGTGCTAGGCAGGCCTCCTTCCTTTTGCAGGGAGCCCATGCTTGTACCCACATGCCACACCCAGTTCTGGAGGAGTCCGAGAAAGAAGGAGCCTCCAGGAGTAGATGGAGGAAATTCACTCCACCTTTCTCCTTTGAGGCTAATATTCACTATCGGATTCTGTGCTAAGGAAACGAAATGTCCTTCTCCTGTGGAAAGTCTGTCTTCCATCACTTGTGCCGACTCTGTTTCTGTGTGCTGGGCAAGAAACACTGCATACAGTGAAGACAGACCCAAGAGATCTACCCCAGGTATTGATCTCAGGGTGGGCACTGGCTCTGTCTGTCCTGTCCGTGATCCATCATTCATCATGGTTGTGACTCTTGGACAGACACTTATCTCTCTAAATTTCCACACCCTCCACCATAACATATGGGTTACAGCCCCCACTTTGCCCTCCCCTTCACCCCCAACAGGGCTGGGTGTCAGATACGATAATGGATATTCTCCATGAGCTGTAAAGCATTGTTCCCATGAAAAAGCTGAAGAGTAAGCTTGAATCCCCCTTTACTTGGAGCCGTCAAATCCCTTCTCTCCTTTCAACAGCTACGAAATATCCAGCTTCTTCTTGCCATCATTCAGGATTGAACATTTATAGAGAATTTGTGAAGCACCGGTCCTTTATTTTTCAAACATTTTACCTGTATTCAATCATTTTTGGCCACATGACATAATGCTAAATGTAGGCCATATTAACATTTCTACATCTCAGAACAGGGAACTGAGGCAAAGAGGGATCTACATATCATTCCCAAGTACATGCTTCTTCCAAACGGGATTTGAATCCAGTCCATCAGTCATGGTCCCAATGGTTTGCTGAGTTTCTAGACATTCTCAGTTAAATAAAGATATTTGCCCACAAAACATGTCTGTTGGGTGTTTTCACTGCATACCAAACTGCAAGATCTTCCTAAGTCCAACTTTGTTTCAGGAGGCTCTGCTGGGCAGCTGGTGAGGAAAGGGACCAAAGGATTGAACTGTGAATAAATTATTGCTAATTTCCCCATTGTCTTCTGCCAGCAAGATGTCAATAATTGTCTCTATTGTAATGCATTTCCCAGGATGCTGCTCCCAGAGTGCCAGAAGAAGAAACACTCATCAGAGGTCAAGAATATCAACCCCAGGCTGGCTGAAAAAGTTCCGCATCTGGCCACATTTTAGGGGGCACCCTATAAATGACCCAGCTGAAGGTACTGTGGAAAATTTTTCATTAGGTTCACTCAAGAATAATTATTCTAGTTGATTCAGTGCCTCATATTGAAGAAAAAGCTATGAAATATTAAGCAGTATTCTTCTTTTATTCCATGTGTTCAAATTGAAACTTACTAAGCCAGCTGGTACTGTTTTAACCATGGAAGTAAACATACATTTAAAATTCAACATTTGGTTCATGTTTAAGAGTGAAGATGGTCTCTAGTTACGGTTTAGACTTTAGCTGATTTTTGAACGTTAGCAACAACACATCCCTCCCTGAAACCATGTTTTGAGATTTCTTTAAATTATTAGACATTATTTAGAACAGGATTATATTGACCTAAAAGTTGTACATGCAGTACAGAAAATTCCTGTATCCTATCACTCCAGTTTCAGCTATTAATAATATATAGCATAGGTGAAGTACATTTGTTACAATTAGTGAAACAATGTAAGTATATTTTTACTAATGAAAAGTCCGTAGTTCACCTAAGAGTCACCCCTTGTGTTGTTATATTCAATGATATTTGAAATATGTACAATATTATTTGTCACCATTATGGTGCCATACAGAAATGTGTACACTAATGTTCATAGTAGCATTATTCTTAGTAGCCAAAAGATACAAACAATCCAAAGTCCATGAGGTGATGAATGGATAAATAAAATGTGATATATACACAGAATGGAATAATTTTCAACCATAAAAAGGAATTAAAGATTGACTTATGCTACAAAATGAATGATCCAAATAATATAAAAAATATTTTATTGTTAGTGAAATTAGGCAGGCACAGAAAGACAAATATTATATGATTCCACTATTATGAGGTACCTAGTGTAGGCAAACTCACAGACACCGGAAGTAGAAATTACCAAGGTCAGGAGGCAGGAGTAAGGTGGATTATGATTTAATGGGTACAGAGGTTACGTTGAAATAATGAAAAAGATTAAGATGTAGATTGTGTTGATGGCTACACAGCATTGTGAAAGTAAGAAATGCTAGTGAACTGTCTACTTAAAAATTATGAAAAGCATAAATATGTATATTTCATCACAATAAAATAAGTCAAAAATCCAACAGAATGGACGATGAATGAAGGAGCGACAGATTTGATTAGAAGGAAGCTGAAAGAGTCTTGTAACATTTCAAGAAGAAGGGGGATTTGGAGGGACTTTGAAATGGGCAGAGGGGCCGTGGGACTCTATACTGAAGCATAGTGCAATGTTAGTGTTTAAGCTTTTTCAGACTGACACTTTCAAATTGATTAGGTTCCCTACAGCTAGAAAGCTAAAGGTTCTCTTCCTCATTTCTGAAATGTTCCTCCCCTTTGCCTTCTTCCACCCACCAGGGAGGTTTGTCCAACAGCACCTCAGTCCACACTCATTAACCACCTGCATCCATACACTCCCACCCTGTGTGAACATTAACGAGGCTCTCTGAGTAATTCCTGAGCAGCATCACCAGTGTCCTGACATTAACCCTGTGTCCTCCTAGAGCCCCCTGAGGACCTGTTGGAAGAACTGCCCTATGTGAGGGCAGTTGAAGAGGCTCCTTCTACCTCCAGGGTAAGCTCCCCTTATTTATCAGAGATTAAAAGTTTGCTTCATTTCTTTCTTTTCCAATTGATTTCAGATATGAAGATCTACAGTGTTCAAGACAGCTGATGTATACAGTTTTGCTTGGTTGGATGAATGCTGATTGAAGGTCTTTCCCAACAGATAACTCATTCAAAAGTCCATTTAAAAAATGGCAACATCAGTTAGAAACTGTATAGTCAGACACACTTTCCTCAGCAGAAAATTTCCCTCCTTGAAATAGACTTTTGTATTTGCCCCTCAAATTGGACCTGAGAGATCTTCCAGGCAAAGCTCCAGCCTTTCCCACAGCTGTCTTCTCTGGTTTCTTTTGGGGCTATTGACTCAACAACAGTTCCCAATTTGGTTTTCTGAGGACAAAAAAAGAGATGAAATACCTGTGTCCGCAGAGCACAGGATGCTGAGATCCTTACACTGTTTTCTCTTCTCTAATCACAGGTGGATAGGACAGCAAACAAAAACGGTACGTATTCAGAGATCACCCCTCTGCTGAGGAACAATCTAGATGATGAAGACGGTGGGACTCTCTTGCTGGCTTTGCTTGGAGAGACACCCTGATTCAGGGTCCCTACAGGGATGAGGGCTGGGGGTGTAGAGCTAGAGACTGATTTCCCAGTAAAAAGCCATGCCCAAGTTCTATGGTCCTGGAAGTAACTGCATCATTTAGATGATGTGGGTTTGTGTGTATCAGGGTTGGGGTGTGGTCCATGTGTGAGCCTATGTGGTGTGTTTGTGAACCTGCATGCATAAGCGTGTGTGTGTTTCCTGAGGA